>NC_088873.1:23250760-23538815 GCF_032884065.1 Artemia franciscana
CTCCCTACTATTGTGCTCTCCCTCGTAAAATGTTGCCCTTGAAATAAATTTCCTCATAGTCACAAGTCCCTGATTATGGTAATTTTCTTATATTTGAGTTAGGTGCACCTCATATGGTAATTGTGTTTGCGATTGATGACGACTAAAAAAGCTACATTTGTCTTTTTTTGAACATCTTTCTCGATTCAATAGACCAAATATACTGCGATACGTACACAGATTTATGGGATCTCCCTCTTTAGTTTGATCCAAAGAATCACACTAGTGTGCGTTAGTGTTTTCACCATTTTTTGTATAACCTGGTGACTTTAAAATAATGATTCAAACTTTTTTTCTCTTTTTTGTTTCAATTCGGATGACTGAGTATTGTCAACATTATATGAAATTCAATCAAGCGATGATTTTGATTTTTTTTTTTTTTTTCGTTTTTTAGATCTTTTCACGAGTTGGACAAGTACTGAAGATAGTAACGTTTACCAAGAATAGTAAGTACCATTCAATTACTCAAACCTATTTGTCATTAGTTGTCGTATAGTTTGTCGGCTCTTTTTTTTATTTTGCTTATGGCAATTGAGGCAGGAAAGGCGGTTTTTTTTGTACAGGGCAATGTACCCATAAATTTTCAGTTTTATATGAATTAATGACTGCATCTAATACGCAAATAACATTATGTATTTTTTTTAAGTGCCAATTTCTTTTGTGGTTCATTTGCTACGTGGTAGCTAAGATGCCAGTCACTCTGAAGTTAATTTTCGTTCAATTTTGAGAATCTAGGGTTTTGTAATTTTTAAGTCCATTTCTTGCATCTTCATGAAAGTCGAACATATCTAATGAAGCTCCGTTTGAAGAAGGGGAGGGGGGGGGCTGGAAATGACCAAGTGACATTTGGTAAATATTTTCGAAAACCAAATACATTTTAACTTCGAAGACCACACTGCCTTTCCATGACGAAAGTAAAACAGAATAGTTTTACTATACTAACTACATTTTAGGGTCAAAGAATTGGGATCAAAAGTCAAACTCAAGTGTAAAGCGCGAGGGGGCAAGGAGGGGCAGCCCTCCTAATCACGAATAATTTTTTAGTCCTTATGTTGCTCCTTACCTTCTGTTGAAAAGTTTTTTTCATTATTTATTCAATTTCTGACTGTTTTTCAAATCATGACCAACCATTACCAAGATATAGTTTAGGCTACGACCTCCGTAAACCGCACCCCCAATATCTTACTGTTAACTTAATGCACAGTATCAATCATTCTGCTTTGATTTGTAGCGTGCCGCTTGGTCAGCCTTTCTGCTTTTGAATTGGAATGCTGGATTATAATTAAAATGCTGAGTAAAATTTAAGTATTTAGTCAAAATGTGCGACGAGCAATAGTTCTGTTGAATAAGCCCGTAATGTTTTCACTGCAGAATTTCCGATGGACGGGCAGGAATATTATTGTTCATATGGATGGAGATTCGGCTTGACTTTTGATCTTTCATGCGACTGAAGCCATCGCGACCTATAAAATAGGGTTTTCTGATGTGTAAATACATTGTATAAATATTTAAATATATTGAAACGCTGTATATAAGCAGGAAAAGATAAATATTACCATTTCAAATTTTTGAAAACAAAGCTCCTGGTAGCGCTTGACCCCCCCCCCCCTCAAGGAATTTAGTCCTTTTCTCTGTCTTCATGCCCTGCAAGTCTTAGCTAATCTGAGAACGCAAAACCAATCCTCGAAATATATCCAGTTTCAATTCGGTGTTCCTGGTTCTGTCTACATACCACGTAATACAACTAAAATTAGCATCAATTATTTTTTCTGCGTATAGGTTAAACTGGACAAGAAACTCATGACTGGTATTTCTATGCAAATGGGGGTACGAAATTTAAGTCCTCGTTTGCAGGTCTTCCCGATATTTAATCTTCTGGTCTGGAATGATTAGACATACGAAGTCAAGTGACTGAGCTGAACAAAAGTGTTTCTAGTCCTAGCTGATAGAGAAGAAAAAAAGTTTTGGTCCTTTTTTTTTGGCAAAATGAGTTTTTTCAGTTGTATTTTTTCCATGGATTAAGATTCACTTGACCTAATAGCTCATGGATATTTTTCAAGCTTTCAAGAGAAAATCATTGGTCATTTTTTCAGTGGAATCAGTATTTAGGAGACAAAAATGTTTTGGCATTCTCACCCCTTACTCAGCGTGTAATTTATCCCCCTGGCCATTGTCGAGATGTTGTAAATAGGGAATCCCTTTGCCGCCTCCCCCGTACTCAAAAAGTCTGCTCAATCTCCGCAAATTTTGCTCATATGTCATTTTGATATCTGGAATAAATGATTTCTATAGATTTACCTCTGCCCATGCTTCACGAGTGCCAATTTAAGGTGAAATTTTAGGCCCTCCAGAATCCCTTTGAAATTTTGACTCTATCCCCTAAGCTGTTCTCTATCCCCTAAGCTGTTCCTGCGGTGATTTTGAAATGCTATTTTTATAACTTCTGTAGATATGGTGGTCTACATTGCTGCTTCACCGGGAGTAGCTTCTAGTCTAACAAGGGGTCAAAGTGCCAACAATGACATACAGACTGAAGACCAAATTTTAAATACTCCCTCTCTACCCCTCCACGTAAGTCGAGATTTGAAGTCCACCTTTCCCCCACACTACGTATCAGTTTCAACTTGATCCCAAAAGCTGCTTCCAGGATTTTGCAGATGTATCCTTTTAATCACCTGGTAACACGACATGTCTTTTGATATACTTCGCTACTTAGGTATGAACATGTCTATAGAGGCTTATAGTTAAAACTGTACTTGTCGGTTATTGGAAACACACTCAAGAATTGTACTTAGGTTGCATCTCAGAAAACCGGATTCATAGCTACAAAACAAGTGATCGATTATACAATGAATTGGACTTAGATAGAATGCATTGGATTTGTATAATTTGGACTATATATTCACATTAGGGGTGGGGTGAGGTATAGGTTGGGTATCCATAATTGTTTTCTAAAGTATTATTTTATCACCATCTTTTGTTATTATTCATTTGGATTAACCTAACCTCACTTCTTGGGTATGTTTCTAATAACCGACAAGTACCGTTAAAACGTTTAAGTGCAACCAAAGGTATAACAGTTTAGTCACTCCTCCAGTACTTAGAAACTTAAACTGGGTCCCCTCAGCCGTTCCTGAGACATTGGAGTTGCGCAAGTTTGATAGGACACTCATGTGTTTTTTGATTTGGACACTCATGTTTTTATATTTATCCCTGTTCCCTCCACTAAGTAGAAAGTTGACGTTCCATTTACCCCCGAGCACCCGGAGAATGTTCCAACTCGATCTCCCAAGCTGTTATTGAGATATTCCGGGTATCCAGTTTTGTTAACCTGGGCACATCTAATACCAATCGGTTTACATCGCTACTTGACAGTGAATAGACTTTAGCCTCACAGGGGCCTAAAGTGTAAAAACTTCAGGCATACTTTTTGACAAAATATGTTTAGCCCCTCTCTTTCTCCTCCTCAGGTTAAAAGTCGAGGCCCACTTGGTTCCCACTCCCCCCGCCCTGCAATAGAAATCTATCGCGAGGTTTCAATCTGATCTCCTAAGCCGTTCCCAATATATTATAGACACACTATTTGGATTACTTGTAAATCGTGGAGTCTTAGATTTACCTCGTTTCTTAGACGGGTGCTTATCGATTATTGGTTAATGCTAACGAAATAAAACAAAATATGACGAAAATATAATACTTTTGTAACAAAATCATGACAACTACCACAAAGAATTATGGAAGGGGGCCGCCCAGAGCGCAGTATATTAAATACGTAACCTAACGTAGGTACCTTTTTTTGCCCCTTAACCCCAAAAAACCTATTCAGATACCCTTAAACGTATATGGATTATAAGGTCCATAGGAACATATTAAAATAATAATAAAATAGGTTCATTGTCTCCCTATTAACACAATTCACGAATCTATTATACAATCTGATGTAAATTACATTGGTCAAAATATTACGATGTATAATGTGACAGGAAATTTGATTTTCTACTTGCATGATCTGTGTCTATAAGTTCACCGGACAACTCATCAGAGAAGGTGGTGTAAAAATGAATCTTAAATTTCAAAAATATACTCTTCTGTAGGAAACCATCTGCTAAGTAATTGAATGGTGATGAGGGGCGAGAACTTTTTAGATTCATTTCCGGTTGTGTATCCCATACGGAGTAAACAACCAATTTCCCCGACTGTGCATCTGCTCTCTTAGGGAACTCGTTTGCTCATTTCCCAAGTTTCAGTGTTTATTATTAAAACTAATCGAAGAAATAAACAAACGACAAAAAGAAATGGCATATGGCCTGTTGATATGTCCTTGGTGGATGTTTGACAAATTGGATTGGAAAACAAATGCTCTAAAGTTCTGATTATGTTTTGGCTGTTAAGCATCAAAATGTATTAACTCCAATTTTTATTGAGATTCTTCAGTTTTATTTTGACTTGATTTCTAAAATCTAAAAAAAAGAAGAATTGATAAATTTATCCCCTCATATGTTTGTTTTCTTTATTCTCTTGCCCAAGCAATAAACTTCATTAGCAGCTTGTAATGTTTTAAATCCTAACTTTCAAAAACTAAGAATACAAAGACTAAGTCTTTAATGTTAGACACCCGACTTGGGTCAGGTAGTCAAGCGGGGATGGGGGCTATTGATATTGTCTGTCGAAGCCACCCTCCGAAAAGATTTTCGTGGAAATATTAACATCAAATTGAGCCAAATTCAGGGACTTGCATCTGAAAATACATTCGAATAAATAATTTTGGAAGTACTAACTCATCAGCCCAAGGAAATCACGTTGATTTACCGAAATCGTTGGTTGTGTGCATGTATGCCTCCGATCGTTTAAATGTGAAATTTTTGAGTATGAATTTTGTGAAACAGTTCGTAGGGACGAACTGTGAGGAGCGATTCGGGCCAATAGTAGCCGAAACTATAAAAACGGAATTTTGATAACAATTAATAAAGAAAAAGAATTCGTATTTTATGCTGATTTCAAATATATGTTACCGTAAATCTGAGAAATTGGTGAGTGATAAAATTCGCCGGCGAATGTTCGAAATACCTTTTTTCTCCTTGGATTTAGTCGGCGTTGCCAGTCAAATTTTCAGTCTTATGTAAGGTTTGATGGTGACAGGTTAGGTTGCATTGGGTTAGGTTAAGTTTTTAACCCATTTCTGAGATTATAACCTTATTTAACTTAACTTTTACCGTCAAAGCTTGCATAAGACTGAAAAAGCTGGTTCGCAAAACTTAATTCTAAATTGAATCCAAACAGAGAAAGGGGAACTTAATGACGAGCTCTAACGATCAGTTTACATTTATTGATCTATGCAATTTAACAGTAAGAGGGGAGGGGGGCTATGGGCCTGGCACCTGATATTAAGAATATATTTGGCCTGGGCAGGATTTGAAAAACGATCAGAAGTTAAATACTAAAAAACAGTTTTTTCAACTAAATGTAAGGAGCATCATTAAAACTTCAAACGGACAAACATTTGTGAGGGGAGCTACCCCTCCTCAACTCCTTCCTCTTGACGCTAAAGTGTTTTAGTACTTATAAAAAGCTCATTGTTCTAATTAAACGAACCTTGTGTTTCAGGAGTTTGACTTTCTGTCTCAATCAAATAAAAAAAATCAACTGAAAGTAAAGAGCAAAATTAAAGCTTAAAACGAACAGAAACTATTACGTATATGAGGGAAGCTGCCCCTCCCCAACATCTCACTCTTGGCGCTAAAGTTTTTTAGTACTTATAAAAAAAAGCTCATGTTCTAATCAAACGAACCTTGTGTTTCAGGAGTCGTTCTTAAAGAATTGGGATAAAATTCAAACTTTAGCGTAAAGAGCGAGGTGTTGAGGAGGGGGCAACCCCATCACTTACATAATAATGTATGTTCGTTTTAAGTTTTAATGTTGCTCCTTATTTTCAGTATGGAAATTCAGGCAAATTTCCCCTGTGTAAAATTTCCCCTGAAAAATTGGCCCCCTGGAGACTTCCTTCCCCGTGGAAAATTCTTCCCATGGTATAAAATTCGTCCCCCGCACCCGGAAAATGTATAGATGCTTCCCAATAACAAATGCTATACGTAAACAATAGGCAAATTTTATTACTTCCCCAGGGGCTGTGGTGGGTCATGTTATCCCCAAAGGCATAGTTACTGGGCTTTTCAACAATGTTGAACAAAGGGATCATTGCTTTTCCTGAGGCCAAAATAATTTCAATGATTTCAAGAACATGAAAATTGGAACTTGGAATGTTACGACGTTAAAGAATGACTATCGTATCGACATTTTGAGTGACGAATTCAGACGATTCAAACTAGATTTGCAAGAGTTTCAGAAACTCATAGCCTGAAATTAGATGATATAGAATTTTTTTTTTTTCTCTGGTAGGAAGGATGGGATACGTAGACGGAGAGTAGGGCTAATGATAAATAAGAAAGCTGCCAAGTCTTGTTGAGGCTGGGAAGATATTAATGATATAACACTAATTGCTCATTTTATGACTAAAGAGTACAGGGTATCAGTTGTAGTTGTATATGCCCCAGTAGAACCCCCTAACGGAGATATTAGTGACTCAGTTGAATTTTACCTGTAGTTACAGGAGCAAATATACAGGGTCCCAGGTAGAAATATTATATCTTTACTAAGTGATTTTAACGTCCAAGTCGGTAGAAATAGGGATATTTGGTTTTCTAGCTTATTAAATTTGGTGTAGGAAAAGAAAACAATAATGGCTACAGACTTTTGCGCTTGTGTAGGTATAACAGTCTAGTTATAAACCAATACGATGTTTGGTCGTAAAATGGCCCATAAATTAACATGGTATTCACGTGATGGTAAGACAGCAAACCTTATTGATTATGGTATAGTAAACGGAAGACTGGCAGGATCAATGCAAGATACTAGGGCATATAAGAGTACTGTTACTGATGTTAAAAGTAAATATCACCATTTAATAGTGTCTAGGGTTAATTTAAAGCTGAAATTTTGGATGTGTAGCTACCTCCCGTGAAGTTATGATGTTGGTATACTCTAGGATGAGAATTAAAATTTGACATTTGTTTAATTTGGTTTGAAATTTAGTTTAAAATTTGACAATGTGGCAGATGGTTGGAATAATTAAAAACAATTTGGGAAGTTGCTGATGGTATCTTAGGGAAGAAAGTTAGTAATGTTGCTAGGAATATTAGTGAAAAACCTTTATGTTTAATAGAGAGGAGAATGAGCTTGTACAACAATTATCGGAGCGATAGACCATATGAAAACAGAAGGAATGTAAAGAAAGTGGAGAAAGGATTAAATATGGACTAAGGAGGTATGAAGTGGAGGCCATGGATAAAATTGCCGAGGATCTGGAAGATGCAGCTAGACAGCATAATAGTAAAATATTGTACTGGTATGTTAATAAATTGAGAGGGAATAGTTAATTCTGACTTGTACCAGTTAAAGATAGGAACGGGGCCACAATCAGTGATAAGGAAAGAGTTAAAGAGAGATGGGCAGAATATTTTGAGAATGTGTTAACCGAGATAGAGTTGCAGGAAAAGATTTAGAGAAAAATGGAAAAGTTTGTGATACATTGGATGTGAAGGAAGATTTGTTTTGTGAGGAAGAATTAGCGACTGTACTAAAATGATTAAAAAATAATAAGGCTCTAGTTGCTGATAGTTTGGTAAATGAGTTTCTTAAATACGGTGGCTCTGAGGTTAGAAATAAGTTACTGAAGATTGTGAATAAAATTTTTGAAAAGGGGGAAGTACCTAACGATTTTAAGAAAACCTTAATTAAACCACTCCATAAGAAGTTTAATAAAAGTGAGTGTCATAATTATCGATGCATTAGTCTGGTCTCTGTTGGTAGCAAATTACTTAATAATGATGCTTTTTAGACTGAGAGATGCTGTAAACAAAGTTTTAAGAGAAGAGCAGTGCGATTTTACAAAAAGTAGAAGATATGTCGACCAAATTTCCACTCTTAGGATAATAATTGAGAAGTGCCTGAGTTGTCAAACACCTTTGGTCCTCAGTTTTATAGATTATGAGCAAGCGTTCTGTTCTGTTGATAGAAGAGCTTTAGCAAAGGTCTTATCCTTCTAAAATATATCTTTCAAGGTACACCAGACAAATACATTTAAATGAATGTACGAGAATAACACTGCTGCGGTTAAGGTAGGAAATGAGGTTAGCAGCTGGGTTTCTATTAAATCAAGAGTTAAGCAGAGTGGTGTTCTATCCCCCTTTATATGGATCATTTTGATGGATTTTGTCTTAAGGAGCACAGGAAAGGCAATGGGAGACCATGGAATCAAATGCGAAGGAAAAAATCTCCTGGACTTAGATTATGCTGATGATTTAAGCATTCTAGATAAAAGTGTGGGTAAAGTGAATGATTTTTTAGAGGTTTTGCGAGTTCGGGGTGCTAGAATAGGTTTGAAAATTAATGTTAAAAAGGCCAAGTCGCTTAGGCTAGTAATAAGTGAAGATGAAAAGGTGACGCTAGGTAATGAAACGATTGATCAAGTGGACAGCTTCACTTAACTTGGTAGTATTAATAGTTAAGACGATGGGAGCAGTAAAGATGTTAAAAGTAGAATAGCCAAGGCTGAGGGTGTTTTTTACAGTTAAAAAAAAAAAGTTTGGAAGAATAGGAAGATAAGTTTGTAAACCAAGATTTTTGGAAGTTACAGTGATGACAGTAGTCAAATATGGCTCTGAAGCATTAGCGCTTCGAAAAGCAGATGAAAATTTACTACATATTTTCCAGAGAAATCGCCTACAGATTGTTCTGGGTACCTGGCTTACTGACCGTATTTCAAACAGTAGGCTGTACGAAAAATGTGGTTCAATCCCGCTTTCTAGGGCTATGGTGAAAGAAAGGTCGAGTTGGCTAGGGCACATTGTGGAGATGAAGGATGACTGATTCCCGAAGATTGTCCTTTTCGGCCAACCGTCTAGGGCTAAACGGAAAGCAGGTCATGCTCGTCTGGGGTCGGAAAACGTCATAAAGTAAGATTTAAGAGAAATGGAAACATCCTGGGAGGGTGTAAAAAGGGAGGCTTTGAATAGACTCTGACGTAGGAGGAGCGTGTGCAGCTGTATTGGCCTCAGGCGGCTTGGTGCTGCGGTGAGTTGTTAGCAGTAGTAGTAGTAGTAGTAGTAGTAGTATTTTAATTATTTACCAAGCGTATCTGGATTATCTACTACCAATCTATCAAGGAAAGGTTCAAGTATTTAAGGCACTTGATATTTTATCAAGTGCCCTATGGTAATCGCAATTTCTGTCCGTCGGTCTTTCGTTCTGTGTATTGTTCGAGTACTTGTTCAAGGTTCGGGTTTTGCTAGTTCGGGTACTTCCAGATAAGTTAGGACGATGAAAGTTTGTGGGCGTATCAGGGACCGGACCAGATTAAATTAGAAATAGTTGCTTCCCCGATTCGATCATCTGGGGGGGGGTGGAGGGACGGTTAATTCGGAAAAATTAGAAAATATGAGGTGTTTTTAACTTACGAATGGGTGATCGGATCTTCATGAAATTTGATATTTAGAAGGATATCGTGTCTCAGAGTTCTTATTAAATCCAAATCAAATACAATTGCGCGAAATAGTTCATGGCATTCTAGTCATGTCCCTGCAGAAGCAGGCATCTAGAGTAATTCGTCCTGTCCTCACTCATTTTGATGCATACTTGATTTATCAATAAATTCTATCTTACGATCGGGTAACACGTGGAATTTTTTTTGCCATATTGAAGCGTTAGAAGGCTATCTTTAAACGGTGACTAAAGCTCTAAAACTGTAGAATTTTCTTTTGCGATATACAACTGATCCAAATCTTGCCACTAAACCACCAAAAATTGGTGTACATTGTGTCATGATCTCCCAAACAATTATAATTGCTTATTCATATTTTAGGCGTTTATTTGAGAATTTGTCTTTGGGGGTGGGGTTATAAAGCAGTCATATATTATAGTTTTTTCCTAGAAAACAATTTCTTCTTAAATCTGTTTTGCATTAACTCGAGTCTGGATAATTGGATTTCGTATAATGTTGCATTTTTGGTGCATTAGCCTAATTTCAAACTATTTTTCGTCGAGAGTCACCCAATTAAAAAAAAAGAAATATGAATTGTACCTTGCATGGTCGTACATGGTAGAAGTGTGTCATGTTTGGCACGAAATATGGCGTAGGATTTCCCATATGGGGTGGAACTCGTGGTTCCCCTACATTTACACCAGGGGCCCAAAAGTAGACAGTCCCTCTCTAGTGGTTCAGCTAAAATGAATCCAGAATGTGCAAATTGAAGCCAATGACTATGTTGCTCTTGTCTTAAAAATAATTTTTGCTTTAAAGTTAATTTCATTTGATTGTGTGTCTCTGTCTCTTTTTCAGCGTTATTTTCTTGCCTAATGATTGTCAATCAAACGGGAGACGAAGTAAAAATTTGAGACATTAAGAAAAACAGTTTCGGAAAGCAGGTCAATTCAAAAAAGAATTTGGCCTAAAAACCAGTCTAGCCTTCGAATTTTCATAAATGAGTTTCCGACTTTTTGTGATATGAACATGAGTTATGCTTCAGCTTTTAAAACTTAAATTTGTTCTAGAGACCTTATCTGCAATGTTTTTTTCTTGAGTAAAGAAAAGCATGAAAATGCATCAGTCTCTTATATTCAATATTTTAAGTCGGCCGTTTTAATTCAAAATATGTTATCAAAAGCAATTAAATTAAACTGGTAACTTACAATACATATTTTTACGGTAGAGTGAAAACAGTGACATCTAGGGTTCTTACTTCATAATAGGCCTTCATTTAAAAAGAATGTTTTTGTAACGCTGCCTAAAATTATTTTCCTGTTAAAATTTGATTTTTCTGCCACGTCTGCAATTGAGAAAAGAAGAAATTACTTCCTTTTGCTTAAGATACCGGAAAACAGGCTGGAGAAAATATCCCAGAGTACAGTTGGAAACATAAATTTCAGTTTGGCAAACTGAATTTACATTAAGCCTTCTGAATTGACGCTGTCTACACGACTTTTGTATGAAAGGGAGGTGCAGGATATGCCGACTGCCTCAAATCAAAAGAAACGTACGCAGTTTTCGCCATCTTAAACGAGATACACTATGCATGGGCCTTGTATGGTGGATTTCTGACCACAGCTTAGATACCAATATACAGTTACGAAAACTCGATTTATTTTTGGGACACAGTGCGCGGTAGCGATGCTAGCGGCTGGAGACAGGAAACTGGTATTGGTATCTAATCGATAACAGGAAACTGGTATTGGTATCTAAGCTGTGTATGCAACAAAACAAAATTGTGTTCCCGCCTATGGTGTTGTAGTACGATCTACGCGTCGGAGCGCGGGCTTGGAGGAGGCGCCAAGTTCAGAGCTCTTTTGGTATCTAAGCTGTGTTTCTGACAGAACCACTTGAAATTCCCTTTCATGCATTCCGGCTCGGAAAGCCTGCGCATTACAGACTCGTCTACGAGAAGGACTTTGGGCCAAGCCACCTCCAGAATTGTCAGGAGTTTTGCAATTTGCCTTGTAGTGTCCTGTATTTTTTTTTATAATGCGCTAATTTTTACGGTATTCTCCGCACCCCTGGAAATTTTTTTTCGTTAAGTAATTTTCATTAATGAAGCTATTCATAAAATTCGTGAAACCAAAAGTTGTTGAATGCAAAAATAAATACATTCACTTCGGCTCTCTAAGTTAAGGTGACTGTAGGAAAAAATATGCCTTTTGTGATAACGTGTGGGTGTTCTATACATTGTAAGTATCATTCGAAGCTATTTAGTGCCCTTGGTGGTTTTGGCGATTGGATGGCGATATTATATACCTGCTAATTGAATTATCAAGTCATCTTTGTGTATATGTTTGCTTTTACTCCAATTATGTAAAAAGCATACCAGGATTTTCATAAATATGCCATGTTTGTGTGAGTGACGTTGCCAGTAACATGTTGTTTAAATTAGCGTGCCGCTCTTAAAGCACCTTAAGACCAATTTTAAAATGACGATTTTACTTCCGCAGAATTTATTTTTTCTTGTGCAAGGATGGTTATTGTTGTTAAAACTTACCATCAGTACCTAATATTGTACACGAAATTAAATAGTATGTAGCCCCTTTGTTCTGCTGCAGAGATCAGGGTTGCAGAAACCTTAAAAGTGTCCTAAAGGGAGCTGGAAAGTCCATCCAACTTTCTGGCTTTTATAACAGAATTTCTGCTTTATTTTTAGATAAAGTGTATGTATTTATTTATTCATCGATGTTGAAAAAATATCCATCCAACTTTCTGGCTTTTAAAATAAAATTTCTGCTTTATCCTTGGATAAATTGTATTGTGTGTATTTATTTATCGATCGCGTAATGTTTAATTTTTCCTTGAAAATGAAAGCGTATAAAATTCTAACTTGGCTTTAATAAAAATTTGTATTTATAATTAATAGTTGTAATTTTGGCCAATGTGCTATCCAGGTGGCAACCGTGATAGAAATTGTGGTTTTTCGTGCTGTTTTTAGCTTCGAAATATGTGAGTGCTTTTTTAATGTTGTGGAACCAAAGCTTATTAATTTTTTGCCCCTTGTTTTATAGGTTTGCTTTCAAACCTGTCTGGTCTTCTTTTTTTCTCGCCTTTAAAGTCTGTCTGCTTTTAAAGCCATTAAAATTTAAACAATTTTCCAGATGCTGGAGATCCCTCGGTTTACTGACATAAGTATGGCTAAGAAAAAGAAACAGGTATAATTAGGGAGGTTTTTCTGTTGGGAATGTTCCTACATTTTCATATTATTTAATAAAACTATATTTCGAGAAAGGGTTGTGTTTAATAAAACTATATTTCGAGAAAGAGTTTTTCGTTTAAAGTAGAGTGAATTTTAAAC
This sequence comes from Artemia franciscana, assembly GCF_032884065.1. NCBI lineage: Eukaryota > Metazoa > Arthropoda > Branchiopoda > Anostraca > Artemiidae > Artemia > Artemia franciscana. The sequence goes on from NC_088873.1 coordinate 23,263,684, forward strand.
TGTAAAAGAACAGAAATAGATAGTTCAGAAGTCGACGAAAGTAAAACAGTTCAAAATAGAGATGATACCTTTTTATTGACAGTGAATAGATATAGAATTATTTAACTGGATATTTCGAACACTGTATATGTGTTCGAAATATCCAGTTAAATAATTCTATATCTATTCACTGTCAATAAAAAGGTATCATCCCTATTTTGAACTGTTTTACTTTCGTCATGGAAAGGCAGTGTGGTCTTCGAAGTTATCTAAGTTCAGAAGTCTGGGGCGTCAAACCTAAAACGAGCAGAAGTTACTATGAATAAAGAGTTGTAACCAAACGTGGACCCAAACACGGGATATTGAAATTATATTGAAGTAATCATCTCTGAATGGTCGAAATAGAGCTATAGATCTGCCCTCTAGTTGGCAAAACATCATTTATCCAAAACCATTTCATGAAAAACCCGTTCCATTTAACCCGTTTTCCAATTTGATACACCATCTCTTGGTATTGGTTCTTTTGTATCGATTAGTGTCGTCTTTGAAATCACTAGTCTTTTCCTTTTTTATTTCCTATGTTTGAAACAATCATTTAATTCCATATCCCATGCAGCTCCAACTTAAGCTTAATACTTGTTTGGTTGTATAAAGACGTGCTATTTACTGTACTTCTTAGCCCTTAATCATCATAATATGTTTCTTAATTTACTTATTTCTCTTTTAGATACATTTCAAGCGCTTATTCAATATCCAGATGTAGTAATGGCACAAGCAGCTAAAATGGTAAATCTTCTGCCTTTTCTGTCTTTATAAGTTTACTTGTTAACTCCTTGAATTACGTTGTCTAGAATAAATGCTATATAATAACCTATTAAGCTTCATTTGGAATTCATACAGTGAAACAGGGTAATGCTTTTTCATCTCGTCGTTTCTCTAGTGAGTCGTTTCACTACTGAAAAATTTATAGTTTAATGTCATGGAGAATTTTTCTTTCTTTCTTTCTTTTTCGAACTATGTGATAGTTTTATTGAAGGTAATAATTGTGGCTCTTTCTTTTTTGAAAGTAAAAGCTTTTCCTATTCTGGAAAATGGCACTGTCCACATTCGGGTAGTCGTAAAATTTCTTTTGGCTGGCTTGTATGAGAGGGGCGAATCCCCTGCTAACATTTATCCCAAAACTACTCCCTTTCAAATGTCATTGAAAAATGCACTAGTACGTGCTTAAGTGCGTATATTTTGACCTAAAAACAGATTTTAAAATATCAAATTTTCTTCTTTTCTCTCCCTTTCTCCATCTTTCTCTTTCCCCCTCTCTCCTCCCTGCCCTTTCTTCCCCTCCCCTCTCTTTCTCTCTCTGTAAGTGTAGTGTTTTCAAATTGTTATTCTAGTAGTGAGTTCAATAAATTTTTTCCTTGTTGGTTTTATCTTCCAAATAGAAGGGGAATATTTAATGGCCTTTTGATCTTCATGAATGTCGTATTTATGATTTATTGCCTGAAATGACCCAAATTAGATTGAAAAAAAAAAGAATGAAGAACATCATTTATTTTGATTTTGACCGCCCTTGTTTAAACTAATTGTCATGCCACGTGGAGTGTGCTGGTTAATATTCTGAAAGTTTCATTATTCCTGCGCCGTTTCTTTTTTCACTTGCTACAGTTGTTTACATTTGTTTTACAAAAAATACGTTTTTATGGCGCTTGGTATTTACCAAGTGACAGCGATCGCAAATTCTGTTGGTCTGTCGTTCCCGGTTTTGCTAGCTTACGCACTTCCAGATAAGCTAGGACGATGAAATTCGGCAGGCGTATCAGGGACCAGACCAGAATAAATCAGAAATAGTCATTTCCCCGATTTGACCGTCTGGGGGGGGAGTGGGGGACAGTGAATTCGGAAAAATTTGAAAAAAATGAAGGATTTTTAACTTACGAACGGATGATCGGATCTTAATGAAATTTGATATTTAGATGGATATCGTGTCTCAGAGTTCTAATTTTAAATCCCGACTGGATCCGGTGACATTGGGAGAGTTGGAGGGGGAAACCTAAAATCTAGGGAAACGGTTAGAGTGGAGGGATCGAGATAAAACTTGGAGGGAAAAATAAGCACATGTCCTAGATACGTGATTGACATAACCGGAACGGATCCGCTCTCTTTGGGGGAGATGGGGGGGATTCTGAAAAATTATAAAAAATGAGGTATTTTTAACTTACGAGGGAGTGATTGGATCTTAATGAGATTTGATATTTAGAAGGACATCGTAATTCATCTCTAATTTAAATCCCGACCGGATCCACTGTCATTGGAGGGACCGGAAATCTTGAAAACGCTTTGAGTCGAGAGATCGGGATGAAACCTGGTCGGTAGAATAAGCAAATGTTGTAGATACGTGATTGACCTAACCGGACTGGATCCGCTCTCTTTGGAGGAGTTAGGGGGGTCAAGAGCTTTGCCGAGTTTGGTGCTTCTGGACGTGCTAGGACGATGAAAATTGGTAGGCGTGTCAGGTACCTGCATAAATAGACTTGATAAAGTCGTTTGCCTGATTCGACCATCTGGGGGGGGGGGGGGCTGAAGGGAGAGGAAAACTTCAAGAATGAGATATTTTTAACTTACGAGTGAGTGATCGGATCTTAATGAATTTTGATATTTAGAAGGGCCTCGTGTCTCTGAGCTCTCATTTTAAATCCCGACCGGCATTAAGCCTCTGATTTTCCTTTTAAATCAATCCGTTGATTCTTAGAATTTTGCTAGAGCTCATGCCATACGAGCTCTTGGCTCTTCCGACCTCGTCCCAAGTGCCATATAAGCTCTTTGCTCGTGTTAAAATCAATGGTTTCAGTAAAAGCTGATGTACTGCAGCTAGTCTTGCCAATTGTCTTGAGAATTTCGACCTATTGTCTAGAATGACTTACAGCACTTTTAAGGAATTCAAATATCGCTCTGAGGCTTACTTTGGCTGGTCGCCATATGAAGATTTCTTACAGAAACCACCATCTACAGATTTCTAAGCAAAGGTAATAAACACAAGTGATACTTTAAAGATTTTTTTATTCTGATTACCTTAATTCAGACAGGGGTCATGCTGGAAATTTCCTCAAAAGAAGGGTAAAATATAGTGTGATGTTATTTCTCTTTTTAAGTCCTAAATTGTAGTAAATAAATAAGACCAAATCTAAAAAATTACCTGTATATTCAGATGGCAGTACTTACATCCTTTAGCAAATATTCCTTTTTGGATCGCAATGGGTCGGTTTTTTTTTTTTTTTTTAGAAAAGGTTTTGGTTATGGGGTTAAGGGACTTCACACATTTTACACTTATTCATCTTAGTCTAAATTTAAGGTGACGTGATGCCTGCTGGAACGGAACTATCCACAAAAACAGAAACATGGCCAGAAGAAGCGAAAGCTTGGCAAAAGAGCTTCAGAAAATCCTCCCTGAAATTGACTATAAAATTCTAAATCAGCTCATAAACTACTGGCTTTGATTCCAGGATAAACGGAAATTAGTATTTTTGGCCCCATGCAGGGATTATACCCAGCTCTAGAAATGTAGTAACATATTCACCAATCCGGCCTGAGTTACATAATTCCGCAAAAACTACATAAATTAGAACCTTACACAATTAACAGAAATCGGTGGTATGGAAAAAAGACAAGATAGACATTGTTTTCTTCCCGCGACTCCATTAAGTTGGCTTCCAAACTCAAAAGAAAAGCATTTTTTTCGTATGTAACAAGTTTTAGAGCGGGGTTTGCAGAATAATGACTTCTCGTTAAGTCAGAAAATTGGGATGCCGCGTAATGAGACGCTCAGGAATAGAACTAAAGTCTACTTTAGGACTCCAATAAAATAATGAGAAAGGTAACTAAAATGAAAGAAGCTCAAGACGAAGTAGGGCTATGGAGTCCACTATATTACACAGGATTGCGATTTGCGAAAATGCAAACCAAGTGAAAACTGAACTTCATGTATTTTTAAGTTAATTTAAGAAAAAATGACTGTCAGTTCTTATATCACATTTTGTTTTCTTGAAAAAATTCATTTCGCTTCGATTCTTTTTAATTTTAAATATTAAAGTTCAAGTTTTCTTCTTAGAGAGGGCTGAATTTTTCTCCCTCCCTGACCGTCATGCTGCCGCGGTGAAGCATGCAAAACATCCCTCTATGACACCTCCCTTTTGGTCTCTTGTCTCCCCCCATCATATTCTTTCTGCCAATACCGTCTCGCAAAGCTTATCTCAGATCTCTATGTTGGTTCGCTAACCTTGCAATAACGCTCGTTAAGCGAGTTTAAGTGTCAGCAGGGGCATCCCTTCAATATTTTTATCAAATGAAAAAAAGGCGATAGAATAGTGGCGCGAAGCGCCTCAGTTTTGCAAATTCAGTTTTTCTATAAATGAATGATAAATAAATAATAAGATTAATGAGAGAAGATAAAATACTGACATGATGCCCACTGAAATCTATCTATGAAAATCTTGATTTCAGTTGGTAAAATGATCCACGATTTGGATTCCTTTGATCAGGAGTGAGCTGAAAAGGCCAATCTCGTATCCTGATAACATTTCTATTGTCATATACCAGGTCTTCATGGACCTGGTGTGCCTGTGGTCCTTGCCTCATACGGAGACACCAGTTATATCTTCACAGAATTCGAAATCAAGTAATTCTCAAGGCTTCCATAGTGAATCTAAGCCTTCGGGAGGTGTTGTCATGACTTTTTATTCAGCGGAAAGCCGTAGTAAGATTCAACATTTGAACCCAGCCACCCTGAAAGTAATTAAGAAGTTGATACAAAAAACTGTATAGTTGTTTCTCCTCTGGATGTACAATTCGGCACAATAAAGCAGTTTTCAAAGGTATTCCAAAGTGTAGCAATTGTTTGAAATACCGTTGGGAAAAATTTCGAGGTATATCCGAGCCCAAGTTCTAAGAGGTAATTTTTGTTGGTCCAGTTATCCACAAGATAATATAAATATACAGAATTTGAGACTAGTCTGACAACAAAGAAATAAGATCCTAGGCTGTCTTTAAAGATGTTGCCAGTAAATAGTTTAAGCAGGACAGGTGACGTGCATTTGTTTTTTCTTTTATTATTTATTTATTTTTTACAGAATCTAGATGGACAGAATATCTACAATGGCTGTTGTACACTGCGGATAGAATATTCAAAACTGGGCACTCTTAACGTCAAATTTAACAACGATAAATCTCGTGATTATACTAACCCCTCTCTACCATCTGGTGAACCTGGTTTAGATGTATCTTTCTCTTTGGGTAAGCTCATTTAATTTTTTCTGTTAATTTGATTACAGTTTATTTAATTTTTTTTACGATCTAATTTGTCAGTAAACTTACCTTATTTGGTCATTTCAGCAGCGTTACCATATAGTGAAAGAATTGTCATTTATGCATATGGATCTTGTCGTGATTGTTAATAACTGTTGTTGATTATTTAACACTAATTAGATTTGCTAATAATAATGTTTTATTGTAGAAATCTGTTGATTGATAGAAAAAAACTTAATTACTAGAGATCGGCACGTTTCTGTTTTGGCCGAAACAGAAGCAACAAAAAGTAACAGTAAAAAAAGAAACGGAAAAAGACCTGTTTTTGCTCAATAAACGGTCGTTTTAACAGATATTTTCTTATTTTTTCAGTTTCTTTGGGTGTATGAGAGTAAAGTGAAGACCAAATTTACAAATAAAATCACATAAATTAAAATCTATTACTTATAAACATCCGAAGTCCGAGTGACTTTACAGTCATCCATGAGTTTTGCTTCCGCGTAAATTATCCAGCAATGCTAAATGCACTCTCACTGTGTACTAAAGTTGTAGACACTGAGAGATGCATGCAAGCAATTTCGCTTAACTGCGCGTAAGCTTAAAAGTGTTCACTAACAAATTCTTATGGAACTAGTAGTTGGATAGCTATTAGTTCCACGAGACCATTGAATGCCTTAGCCATAATGCTTATTAGCCATTAATGCTATTTTTCATAATCTGGACTATGACAAAATATACGTAATCCCATGATCATCAGCAGAACTTCGCTTTCTGAAACAATTATACCCACTAGCCATACCAGTTGCCTGTTTGAACGGGCGAAGAACCTCAATGACAGCTTCCGCGATGAACCAGTCATTGCTGTAAAGTTTGAGCTCTCTGGTTTTAGCGTCATGAAATTGCGTAGTGGCTCTTCTCAGGTAGAATACGTTCCTATTCTGGTAAGACTGCCGTTCCATCGAACGTTCATGTCCTTTGTAATGGATGGACTAAGATTATATCTTGCAGATATCTTTCTTCAAGATCGGGAGAATTTAGAAGATATTTTCAGAATTCTAACTAGCTTTCTTTTTTTACCAGTGCTACTCTGATCGTCAATAGACAAAGAGACGCCTCTTTGTCTAGGCACTGAGTTCTCACTATCGGTGCCAAGGTCTAGATTATATAACTCCAAGCTACTATTATCATCATTACTAGGTTGCAGGTAACGCCGCTACCATGATAAACTAATTTATTAATTGTAAGCTACTTTATTTTATGTTGATCAAGCTTACGAATGGCTTAATCGATTGCTTGAGAAATGGTTATAAAACTTGGTTTGTGATGAAAAAATATTTTAAAAATACTCTTGCTGCGTCTTGAGGACCTGACTACGTGCAAATCCTTGTGCATATGACTGGTCATTCGTTTGTTCTCGTAAAATATAATGATTCTTTTCAAAAAAAGTAAATCTTGTTGTTTACACAATTAATAATTTATATCTTAATCTGTTTATCATTTTTAACTATATAATTAATTATTAGCTATTGTTAAAATTAAAAAAAAAGAAGAAAAATCTATTTCCTTTATTCCAAGAAGGAGATTTGCACGTGTTTATTGCTTACCTTTTTTTTTTTACCGTTATTTAAATTCGTCATTGTCTTTTATAATGTCTTTGTCTATGTCGTCATTGTCTTTAATAATTATGGTCATCTTTAGTTGACAATTTTAAACACATTACAGCAGGAATTTTCCTACACAAGTGACCAATCATCGCTTTAGCTTAAAATTGTATTGAACCAATATGCAAAATCAGTTACGGATTCAATTTGCAAGAATTGCCAGATAGACAGGAAACAAATGAGTGCTCTTTTTGTCATACTTTGTCGTTTTTGTTTACCAATGCTTCAATTTTGTTTTATATTCGGTTTCTTAACACTGCCGTCAATTTGGGAGGGGGATCCCCCTGCCTCTGGATTTTGAAAAATACCTTAGATGTTTTTTTCATTGAAAATTGGCTTTTTTGCCCTTTTTTAAATTGTCTTTGAAGAAACTACAAAACTGCCTTGATTTTGGAAATCCCCCCCCCCCTCCGCCTAATTTCTGTGAATTGACGCCACTATTCAAGCACAAGTATCCAAGCAGCCAAATGTTACCTTAGGTTGTCAATAGGTGCAAGTATTCTTACTCTGTGTGATTGGTTTGGCTCTTAATTATTTTTATGTTTTGAAAACACGAATTAGACGGTTCAGATTGGTTTGCTGTTTTCTTACAACGTGTTCTAAAAATGTAAGTACAAGAAAAATAAATGTAAATAGTGATTTCGTATAATTTTTCTAGATTTCTTTCAATCAGAAGTTAACTTTGGGTAGATGATTGGAAAGGGGATAAAGGATCTTTTCTTGCGAGGGCAACGGATTGCACGAACAAAATACGTTTTTTGTAACAATTTTGTCCTTTGTGTTGGTAACACTCCAGTGGTTTCTTCTGTTCTTTCATGACGATTTCAAATATTCGGATTTTTTTTTTCTTTAGCGGGTTTTGGGAATATGTTCCATTTTTTCCTCTCACCTAGGGATTTTGCCAATCAGCAAAACTAGCAGTTGTTAAAGTAAACTAGTGACGGTTGTTGAAATCTGTTGGTATTAGAAAAAAACGAAATCAAGGAGTTCAATTAATGTTTGCCCATCTATACATGTTTAATGTGTGTGGTTTTTGTGTCATATTTAATCTTCGTTCCCATTTGTTTTCTTATTCTCCTGATTGTGTCAGTATTTAATCTTCAGCTTTTGCGGTCCGTTTAGGATATGACTCTAACCTTGATTTCAGTTGATATTTTCAGAAGTGCCTATTCACTTTAGTCCAATTCTTTTTTTTTTCTTTTCTTTTTTTTAGCTACATTACGCGTCAGTTGCCTCGAAATGTTTTCGCATACATGTACAAGAAAATAGGATAGATCCCCACTAAGTTTGGCCTAAATGAACCCACTTTAGAGAATTTGATAACTTGGCCCATGGAACCCTTTTTCGGTATATCAGACCTCCGTAGAAAGTTCATCTGATCTCCTCCCTCCTTAAGTTCAAGGGCTTGTGCCTGTAGTTCTTTATTGGTAACTTTATAAAAAAGAAACACGCACATTTGTGATGTACATCCGTGTGCATATATGGAGTTCTTCAAAATTGTTTTGCTGCATGCTTATGATCAGGCATTACTTTTTTTGGGAAGGGCTTAATTGTGGTGGCAGGTTTTTATTGCTCTTCTTCTTTCATCTACTATGATCCAAAACTAATTGCAATGATTGTGGTTTTTGTTAAGCGATAGTTTTATCACTAACTTATTTCCATTAGTTTTTTGAAGTAAAAACATGATAGAAGGAGAAAGTTCCCCTGCTAGAAAATTTACTTCGTCTTTGAGACCATTTCAAAAATTTATTGAATTGATAGTGAATCCTGAATATATGTCTGGAAACTTGTCTTCTCCTGCAATTGCTCTACATCAGGCAGTGCTAGCATATAGGCTTACGTTTCAGTATGTTTTCGAGTTCTTTTTTAAGAGATGTGCTCATGTTAAGATTTTCAAAGTGGTGAGGACCTTTCAAAAAACTCCCGCTTTATGTAGTAGACATATTTAGTTTTTTTTTCCAAATCATGATTATCCCAGAAAGTAAAATGAGAGTAATCGTTAGATTGAAAATTTGTCGGTCTTCTTTCGTGGGCCACCTTTTAAAAGCGTACAATTAGTCTTTCTATACATATAATCAGCTATGAACATACTCGCTAGAGTATATTTCTGCACCTCGTTATTGGTCTTCGTAACGTTTGCACAATAAATATAAAATTTGTAAACTCTTAGGCCTAAGAGTTTATAATTTCTTCTTATTTCTGCTTTGCCAAAAAAGTCTCGGAAATGCTTTTCCAAACGATGTCCTTGTATAATCTTTGTATCTGTCTCTCTGAAATGAAACCCGAGTTGTTGAGGTTTTCGTAATATCGTTTACTTTAACAGCTCGAACGCATGGAGAGCGAGTAACTGACACGGCATTCTTGGGAAGCAACTTTTTTTAAGCTAATCTACGAGTGCTTGCTCATTGAATGATTTGAGGTTAAGGACGACCCAAAGCCACGATACGCCAAGCAATGGGAGCTTTGCTTAATTTTACAATGGACTTGTATTTTCAGGGGCTCCTGGTGTGTTAGCCTCCTCTTTTGCCACCATGAGAGGACTTGCTTCTCCCTTAACTTCACCTTTCGGAACTATCGGAGGTGCGTATTAATCTTGAACTCTGCTATTTCACCGTAATCTCTTAATCTTTTCCCTTGGCATCTGTTCTTAAATTTGTTCTTGTCGGAATGACGACTTATTGCTCAAGTTGAAAAATATTTCCTTAGAAACTTTCTCCTCTATTGTGTTTTCCATTTCATGTTCTTTCTTTACTGTCTTACTTGCTTTTTTTGTTAGCTTAAGTTTTGAACACTGTTTACATGAGTGTAGCTGGAATTTTATATATGTGATTTAACGCCAATTTTTTTGTTGTTGTTTAGGGGTGGAGAGGGGTTTACTTTAACGCCAATTTTTTTGTTGTTGTTTAGGGGTGGAGAGGGGTCAACTTTAAAGTAAATCTTCCTTTTTGTCCATGTTGTATAAAGTTTAGAGCTATAGTAGGATAAGTTCCCCTCATATTTACCAGCTACTCCCATGGTTCCATATTAATCCTTTTTTATCCAGGATAATTAGTTATATTTAGGTTGTTATAACCTATTTAGGTTGTTGTAACCTATTCCCCAACCCCGCTGTTAAACGCTACTATGGCAACAGTCTTGGTTCCTTACAAACCCAACCCAGTAAAACTTAGCCCACCTAAAAACCAGTCTATGCAAAGTCCGATTTTGACAATTCGTCAAGGGATAACATGTCGTGGAACTCCTTACTGTGTTCACAATTCATCACGACAAATAAATTAAAGAAGTGACATAAGGAGTATCGGTCTTAAGCGGGTAACACTTTAAAGAGGCATTTTGAAAGCTTTGGGTGGTGATACTGACGCTTGTGTTAGTGGCTTTAAAGTGTTGGAACGACAAACCAAACCTGTGATGATGCCTTTGGTGGCGGAGATAATGACCCCCAATATTGCAGCCGTTGTCACCATCAACATTGCCGGTGTTATTGTCATCCTTATGATGTTGTTGAAGTCATCATAGCTACCATTGCCATATTTTATTGTCTTCTTCGTCATTGGCATTGTAGATAACATCACTATCGTCATCTAAACTTCTCAAAAATGTCATAGCCCACCAATGGTTCTGGTGTTATGTCTATCAATCGGCCATGGCGATTTGCCACTATAATGCATTCTCTCAGTAAATTTTACTGGGTATTATGTTGCGGGTATTTGGTTTTATAAAAGTTAATTTTTGCCTTGGTACAACTTAGTGTCGGTTTAGCTTTACCACCCTACTGCAATCGTTTATATATATATATATATATATATATATATATATATATATATATATATATATATATATATATATATATATATACATCGTTGCAGCTCCGTCGCTTAAGTATCTGGAGTAGGAACAATCTTCCTTAAAAATCCTGATCTCAAATGAAATTTTCTGCTTATTATAACCGTGGGGTTAGTGGAGGTTACGTCAGGCACATACAGTTAGGGAGGAGCAGTGGTCTATTTACTAAGTCTTGCTGACCCGTAACAAGTATATACACATATTAAAGAAATAGAAAATATTCTTTTTATTCGGCCTACTAGGACATTTTTTGTTGTATTTAACAAATATATTGGCATTTTCTTTTTGTTTCTATAAAACTTTCTGAAGCTGGACCCAACAAGTCTGCTTTTTTACATCACTTGAGTTTTAGCGCAGATAAAGCCCTGAAAATGGTGACGAAAGATATAATTTATTTCATAAAGATGAGAGGGTCCAAGTTTGAAGAATAAACATAAATAAATAATTGGTGACTTGATCAAAAATACTGAAGTTATGGAGAAAATCGCAAATATGATGGAATTTTGGCGGGTGAAGGTCCCCTTGTCTTCTTTTTGTGCAAGTGCTTGTTTCATAGTTAAAATACTTGATTGGCTCTTAGTCATTTCCTAAATCCTGCTTGAGTGGCACTTAGTCATTTCCTTAAAATAAGTGTTATTGCCTAAAAAGCATAAACATGCTTTTGGGGGAATCAAACTGTTTTTTTTTTTTTTTTTTTTTTTTTTTTTTTTTTTTTTTTTTTTTTTTTTTTTTTTTGGACTATCCATTCTAGAAGATACAAGATCATTCACCGTACTTGAGAACAAAGGGAAACACAAGAACGCCAGACATTTTTTGTGCCAGATCACTTGTGCATTAATACCAAAATGGGTAAATGCACTTCGTCAAATTGAATTCTCGGTGTCAAAAAGCGCTGCTCTGTGAATAGGCTGTTTTGAAAAGAAGCCTTCTCCGAATATGGGCGCCAAATGTTCAGTTGACATCAGTCTGGTAGGGTTTAGAACGCAACTGTATGTTCTTTTTCAATCTTTGAAGGCTAGAGCTCCTTCCCCCTCTCCTCCCAAAACAAGATTTAGGTCTCAGCATCAAGGATAAATAAAAATAAAAATATAAAAAAACAGTAAAATCTCTGGTCATTTAGGGAAGATTTGTGTAATTCAATTCACATGATAGATTCCCCAAGGGGAACGAAAAGAAGCGATACATTATTAACTTGGCACCTTTACGGTCGAGTTACTGTCACCTAGATTGTTCCTAACTTTTCCCGTTAGCTTTTGGTTTCGCAATATCCTTTGTAACAATTTTTGTTTCAAGTTACTTTACAACTTACTACTTTTTCTCCATTATTAATTCATTTGGAACTTCTAATCTCATGCCCCCTGAACAAAGAAAGAAAAAACTTTCTCCTATTTTATTCCATAAGAGTAAAGACTTTGCAAGTGACAACTTGAGAGAAAACTTAGTCGGTGTGAATTATTTGTTAGACGACTCTAGTGTGGGTTTGCTGATCTCTAGAAAGAGGTCTATATCGCTCTACCTTTTTTTTTTCTTTTTTTTTTTTCTTTTTTTACCTAACCAATCACCTAGTTCAGTAATCGGGTTTCCAATTTGCCCTAGCAAGGCCGTATCCAGGGAGAGTTCAGGGTTCGAACCCCTCTAATTGTTTGTCCGAATCGTTTAACAAAAATACATATAAAGAAACTTTGAAGTGTTTTTAAATTTTTTGCACCACGACACACAAGCAATGAGGGTAAATAGTTCTAGCTTTTCCTTTGTCAAAACCTTATGATATTCACAGTTTTGCCTATATTTTCATACAGATTGTTTTATCTTCTGCTGTCTTCATGGAACTGTAGCCAACCAAATAAATTTTCTAAAAATATTAAAATAAAATTTTCACAATGAGTGGTTAGGGAGGGTGGGGGGCATTCGCTTTCTTAGCATATCAGTTATTTAGGGTGGGGTAAAAGTTCTTATTTCTTGCAGTGAAAAAGTTTGGGGTAAAATGACGAAGGAAAAAAGGAGTCGAACGAAATCACGAACAAAATCAAAGAATAATACAGCAACCCAGCCATACCAAAAAAATAAAATAAATAAAAAAAAATGCATTAAAGCATTAATTATGGATTTTTGAGTAGTAACAGTGAGACGCTCGATCTGGCTCGGGTAGGGTATTACAAAACATGTCACATGGAATCAAAGGATAAAATCTGATCTTGCCGACAGAGTAAGAGGAATTCTAATTCTATTTTAATTTTGAATATCATATGAAGACTAGTCAGAGACAAAACGTGAATTTGATGCTGGGTTCGAAAGTCAGGAAAAGGCTATCATTGTTCTAAAACCAGATCTGGTACATAACATAGAGTAATGTATAAATTTGCTTATTCACCACGAGAGCAATTTTTTATTATAATGGGACCCTAAGATCAGTTGAGAATTGCTATTCTTGTGGGAGACACGGATCTTCCGTTTTTAGCCAATTGTTTCTTAGTTTTTTGAATTTTGGACTATTCGTGTTGTAGTCTTTTTTTTTTTTTTTTTTATGTTTTGACCCGTTCGAGAATATATTGTGAACAAAAGAATAATACGAAAGTGAATATCTTAGCTTATTCTCTGTTCTTTCCAAGCTAGGTGATATAAATAATAATTAGCAGATTATAGTTTAACAGCGGAAGCAAAGTCGAATATACGAATTTTGTCCTTCTATCATAGGTTTTACAAAATAATGAGCCACAAATATGATAAAGGACCAATTTTAGTCGTTAAATTGTCAATTTCTTTTTTAATACGTACTTGCTAAAAAATGAGCTTCGAAAAGGTTTTTATTATATTACTCCGTGACAGCGAAACACGATTACTGCAATAATAATTGCTTTCCTTCGTCGAGTGGAGACTTTTCTTGGTAGGAATACTTTTCTATGGCGACATTTTTAATAGAAGATTAATGTTGTGTAATCGGCTTAATATATAAATAGGCTATATATATATATATATATATATATATATATATATATATATATATATATATATATATATATATATATATATATATATATATATATATATATATATATATATATATATATATATATATATATGTATGTATGTATATATATTCAGACTAAAAGAACATCTTGCATTTTTCGCCTCGGATAAGTCTTGTTGTATAAAATTTTTTCAAGATTAATTGTGTAAATTTAAGAAGAAGGGGATAATTTGACGATTTTTATGTGTAGATTTCTTAGAGTTTGTGCCACTGTTCTTCGGAGGGTTGAGGGTGACTCCTCAGCCAACTTTTGCCTTCTTTTTCGAAAAAAATTCATTATTTGATTTTATAAATATTTGTCTATATCCTCGCAGGACAAATGCAGCTTTCAGAAAGTTTTCCAGACAAAGCTCCAAGGCTTTAGAGAGACCAGACGATCAACCATGAGGGTTAGGTAGTTTGAAATAAAGCATGGTTTCACAGTTAAATCAAATAAAAAAAACCAACTGAAAGAAAGGGGCGATACTAAAACTCAAAATGAATGGAAATTGTTCCGTATATGAGAGGGGTTGCCCTTCTCAACCCCTCCCTTGTTACGCTAAGGTTTTTTTTAGTGCTATTAAGAAGCTTTGTATTGGAATTCAACGGTCCTTGTGTTTCAGCAGTCGTTCTTAGAAAATTAGGATCAAAAGTCAAACTTTACCTTAAATAGTGGTGGATTTAGGAGGGGATGTATCTTCTTATTTACAAAATGATTGCTGTTCGCTTTAAGCTTTAATATTACTCCTTATTTACAGTAGAGAAAACTTGTTTTGTGGTTGTTCTTTTTTTTTAGTTTTTGATCGCTTTTTAGATCATGCCCATGACTAAGAAAGATATTATGCAGGGTACCAGCCCCATAAAACTTCAATTTCTTGCTGATAAATTATCTTAATTTGTCTTTTGGTTGCACAATTTTACATATGGGGAGAATTTTTCAGGGGGTTTAAGTATCTTTGTAGTTTACGATAAGTTGTCAGGTTTTAGACAAAATGGAAGCTTGGCTTTTCATAGATATATGAATTTTGACAATAGGTTTAGCTACTCGTGTATTATTAATCTTTGAATAAACAGGCATTGCTAATTTGGCATTCGCGATTTTTTTTTTCGGGGGGGGGGACTTCTCACCAACAGCTATAATGGCAAATGAAGTCAATTAAAAAAAAAGTTGCGGATAGTCTAGGGCCATATTTGGCTCATTAGCCTTCATATAATTTTATTATAACAAATTTTTATGTTTAGATATAACAATTCAACTCTTGAAATAATTCTAAAAACGCACCGAGTAGCGATTGAAAGCTAATTGCCCGCATGACTGGCGAGCATTGTACCACTGAGCCATCAATATTTCGTGTAAAATTGTAGAAAAATTTTTCATCTGTATTATGGGAGCAATTGAATTTTTCATGGATAACGAAAGTTAGAAAACTGTGTTTATTTACCTTAGTAAATGTGTAGGTTTATACTTGGTCCTCAATCACAGAGAAATGGCTAAACTTACAGTCAAAATTAGTGTATATATGAAAAGTCAAGCTTTCTTTTATCTAAACCTAATCTCCAATTGAAAGCTATAAATAACTTAAAGATGAAAGTAAGAAAAAGTGTTTATAAGAAAAAAATGAAAGAATCAGTTTCATAAAACTGTTGGCTTTAATCTAATGGCGCCTGGTACAGTTTCTAAAATCTTCACAGTGCATTGGCGCACTGGTCAAAAAATAGCGAATCCGGGTTGTTACTTTGTAAAAACAATGCTGAGACATGTGGACCATATTGGCCAATTTTTTAGGCTAATGGACTCTTCGTGCTCAGATCCGTTCCTCTGAAAAGTTTTAAAATGTCTGTTAAACAATGCCATAAAATGTCTAAAGATTCTAAAAAAGAATTGTAAAGAGGATTAAATGATGAATTGGATATTCTTGAAACCAGAGATAAACTTATTTAATATGCTAGTTCCTAATTTACGACAACAAAAAGTATTCCTATGTCAGCCTGATCATTCCTGATAATTTTAGATGTTAAAACTTACCTTCAATGTATGAACAGAGGCAGTCGAACCTTTTACTAAATTTATCACGGATGTTTTTACTCTCCATGGGCATTAAACGTCCTTTCAAATATTTAATTAAAATAAAATTTTATTCTCAAAATGGCTTTCATAAGAAGAAAAATTTCTGTACTGGCTTCGTTCGTAAATAAAAGGTAACACAAAACGAACACTGTGAAACATACAGGAAACGTGATTGCAAGTTGAACCCAACCCACTATGTTTTGACTGAGTCCCCTGTATGTACTGATATAAGATGCACAAATTGAGGTCCTCGCTATAATCTCAGATCGTCAAAGTAGAATTTTTCGTTTGTGAAGATACGGGAACCAGTATCGGGATCTTTTTAGATTTTTGGTTGGTGGTCTTGCTCTGATTGGACAATGTAAAAAGGGGAAAATAGAATGCTTACACGGGTTCAAAATTATACTTTTGATATAAGATAAGTCGAGGTCATTCCTACTAAATTGCAAAGGGTGTACCTTAAATAACTTGAGGAGATGGTAGTACGGGTTGTTTGTTCTTTATTGCCAGGTCCCTTGAGGAGGCCCATAGTAACATTGGGTCATTCGAAAAAAGCTGGTTTTGCACTTATTGGTTTCCAAAATGGTTTTGACTTGGAAGACAATTTAACTCTCCCCTCTCCCTCCCCAAAAAAAGAGGAAAAAGTACTGCATTTTGGCTCGCTTTACCTAAAGTGTGTATTCGATACTTACATATTTTCACTCTGTCGTAGCATTAGAAAACATTCTTCAATCTTTTCACTTTTCAAAATCGATCCTGGTATATTTCTTCTTGGGAATCCATCTCTCTTTTTTTCTTGGGAATCCATTTTCGGATAACAGTATCTCCTTCAGTTTTTCTGTGTCTGACAGGACCTTGTCTTATGGAAAGTTTTCATCTCCTTATTGCAAAAACGATTTTTATTACTAACAACAAAAATATTCTGAATATCTGTAAAATGGCAAATTAGATCGTTCGGCAAATTAGATTCCCAGACAATCAAGGTGGACTGCACAAACAGATATTTTCCTCTGTACACTTTATCTCTCCTAAAATGTTAACTCCTATTGAAGTATTTTCATACAATAATAATTTAGTTTGTCTAATGCTGAACTGGATTAATAATTCCTTGCAAATACGTGTGGATACAACTTAGTTTAAAAGAACTGTTAACCAAGAGTTATTTCCTATCGGATAGCTGCCTCTTTATTTCTCGGCTCCTAAACCATATGCTTTGACTATAAACATAATTTAGCATACCGCAATGGAGAGTGTCATTCAAAAAGTGGTAGTATTAATCTTCGTGAAATGAAAAAAAAAAGGTAAAGCAAGTTAGTCAAAAGAGAAAGGGAATTTTTATTCGAATCCGCTCACATTTTGCTTTTTTTACAGATAAATTCCATGTATTTTAACCATAAAACGCTGTTCTGACTTTCAGAAAGTGGTAAACTTCCTTGACTCCCTTATGACACTCGTCTACATAGATGCATTGGTGGGAACGGATAGATTGACTAAGGCAGTATTATTCGTCATTAAAGTAGACTGTGTTTTACACAAAGAGAGCGTTAAGATTAAAGAAAGAAATGAGTTAAGGCCTAATAGTTTAAGAATTATTGATTGGAAGGTACTGATATTCTTATATATTCTAGGACTCCAACTTCCTGGCGCTGCTGCTTTAAACACTGCAGCCCTTCGTCTGCCGGGACAAACTGGTGCTGGCTGCGTTCTACTTGTTTCCAATCTCAGTGAGGAGGTAAATTGTTGTATCTTGTTACTCGTTATGTTGCTCGTCATGGTAGCTGCCAGGTGTAAATAGTTTAATCCTGTTTTTGTAGGACTTACTAGGACAAAAGCTTTTCACTATCCGAAAGCTACTAAGCTAGGTGAACGAAGTTCTTTCACAACTCTTTGAAACCTCACAAGTAGAGTAGCAGTGCACGTTCAGGTATAATGTTGAAAGCCCTTTTCTAGGCATATATTTTGATTGGAGGGGGGTCGTTTGCCTAGTACCAAATTTTTTTATGTTTATTAAAACTAGCGACCTGGAGGCGGAACACTTTGAGCCTCATCTTTGGGTCGCATGTCCAATCATATAAGTGTCATCCGCCTTGCCAAGTAAGCAAGAGATAGCAAAAAGCTGCTATCTCTAAATTTTACCATTTTATTCTTGTAAAAAGAATGTAATAATGAGAATAATGGCCCATATAATTCTGCTTTTGGGCGGCATTATGCATTGATACATCAGACGAAACTTCACAAATTAATGATCAAAACTAAATTTTCATATCGATTACAGTGTTTAAAAGTTTCATCTCTTATCCATGTTAATTTGAAAAAAAGAACAAGTTTTTTCAACTGAAAGAACGGAGCAACATAAAAACTTAAAACGAACAGAAATTATTACGTGTACGAAGGGGTTCGCCCCTTAGTCAATACCTCGCTCTCAATACTAAAGTTGGATTTTTTTTATTCTTCAAGGATGACAACTGAATCACAAAGGTGGTTTAATTAGAATAAATAGCTTTTTTGAAAATACTAAAATTTAGCGTAAAGAGCGAGGTATTGACTAGGGGGTGAACCCCCTCATATACATAATAATTCCTGTTCGTTTTAAGTTTTAATATTGATCCTTACTTTCGGTTGAAAAAACTTTTTAAATTTATTTCTGATCGTTTTTTCAATAATGCTGAGAAATCCGGGGCCCCCTTCATAGAAAATTCGATTTCCCCATAGAAACTTCCTCCATGGGAAGATCCTCTCACGTAACCCCCTCCCCCGCTTGAAAAAATCCCCCTGAAAACGTTTACACCCCAATAACCAATGTTATATGTAAACAATGGGCAAAGTTCATAACTTGCAGCTCTTTCCCTGGAGACTGAGGGATTAAGTCATCCTCAAAAACATAGCTATTAAACTTTTAGACTACGTTGAACAAAATGGCTATCTCAAAATTTTGATGGGGCAACTTGGGGAAAAAGTGAGCGCGGGAGGGGGCCTAGTTGCTTACAATTTTTTGGTCACTTAAAAGGGGCACTAGAACTTTTAGTTTCCTTTCGAATGAGCGCTCTCGCGATGCTCTAGGACCACTGGGTTGGTAAGATCACCCCTGAAAAAAAAAACACGCATCTTTGATCTTTTTTCTGGAAAAATACAAAATTCCACACTTTCCCATATAAGAGCTTGAAACCTCTACAGTGGAGTTCTCTGATTCGCTGAATCTGATGGTTTGATTTTCAGATTCTATGATTTTTAGGGGTCGTTTCCCCTTTTTTACGAAAATAAGGCAAATTTTCTCATGCTCGTAACTTTTGATGAGTAAGATTAAACTTGACGAAAATTGTATATTTGAAAATCAGCATAAAAATCCGATTCGTTTGATGTGTCTATTGGTATCGAAATTTCGTTTTTTTGAATTTCGGTTGCTATTGAGTGGGTTCGCTCCTTACCTACAGTTTGTTACCTCCAACTATTTGAAAATTGGTAATGCAGTTTTTTTTTCTGGCGTAAAGTCAGTGACTGACAAATTGCGACCGGCTCCAATTACTATCGATAGTGTTAGTCCGAAGAAGGTAGAACTCGAATTAACCCCTATGTGGGAATCGCTATTCTATGGTTACGGACTCCCACAGTGGTGCCAACTCACGAAAATGATGGGGGAGGGGACAAAACTTGTTTTCAAAATCTATGTGGTGGGATTAATTTTTTACAGTGGAAATACCAAGCAAGACATTTTTGAAGGAATTGATTCCACTGGTCTCTGAAATATCTCGAAGAGCCGTAAATAGGCGCATTTGAGCTTCTCTGTGAAATTGATCAACTTACAAACAGAGAGTGGATTTTTATTTCAAATAGTCTTGCCGTTTACCTGTGCCAAATTAACCAAACACTTGGAGTACTATAGGTCATATCACTATCTTAGCTTTATGACTATCTACCTTGGTTCTACTGCCCTAGGATGACGCATGGACGGATAATAGATAAATATATCTACTAACAAATAAACTAAGATCATTTTATACAATCCTAATAGGGGGGGGGGGGGGATTAATGCCAGGTTTGCTTCTCACTCAATGGGACTATCTGTCTTGACTTTTTCTAAAATTATCCATGACTTGATGCCCACAACTATTCCATTTTAATTCAAATTGCTTTTGGCCCATATTTAAGGTTTTTAAACGCCATTTATTTCACTTAGGCTGTGATCTAATAAGATTTTAGGGAGAAAATACTCTTAAGATTTTAGTCAGAATCAGTTGATAACGCTCTTAGCCTTGGTAATTAAGACTATCTAGAGGTGATTTATTGTGACGAAATAATAAGAATCCTTATTGGATTACCTTCATTATTTAATAATGAAGAATACTTGCCTGAATCATCAAAAAAAACTCCGTTTGGGATCATTGCAGTTTATTTTTCATTTTCAAGTTGTATATGTTCGAGGTTTCATAACTGAGCTGCTCATTTAGAGTTGGGGATTTCCATTTTTGTTTAAGTCTTAAAAGTTGTAAATTCATATGCATTTGTTCATATCAAATGGCTGTAAAGACAAATCGATTATCTTGAAAATTATGCGTTTTTAATGCTTTTAGCAATACATTTATTTTTATACAAAGAAAGCCTTTCCCTTCTTCCATTGGAATAATGTTATGTAATTTGTCATTCGAAAAGCATTGAGACAGTAATTTCTCCTTTGAAAAAAAAAATACAGAAAAGAAAATCTTTATTTTTCTGAAACTTGTTTTTTACTATTATGCAATACTTTTAATAAATATGAGACATAATATTGTTTTCCCGTTTTATATTGTGTTGTTCATTCTAGTCATTACTGTTTAGTTACTTTTTTATAATAAAATAAATTTGAAGCTTAACTAAAATTTTAATTCTCAGTTGGCTAAGTCCCCGAGTTTCAATTTAAGTGGGACCCATAACAAGACTAACCTTTTGTTTTTCGCTCCTCTATTTTTATTCTATATTCAATCGCCATATGTTGGTCGTCCATCAGAACGGTTACGCGTAATATTGTTTTTGGTGAAGGAATGAGGCATTTTGATAGTTGAGCCTCTAAAAAAAAAAAAAAAACAACCTTTTTTTCTGTTTTTTCTTTTATATGCTAGTTTCATAGGTAGGTTCTGCTTTTTGAATAGCTCTGTGACTTATGTTTAAATATTCTTTGAAAAAGATGCAGAAGTGATTTTTTTTTTTATCTGTCTCTCTCTCTCTTTCTCTCTTTTTCATCTTATTATAATACTTTCATCTAAAAGAGGAATGAATGCTATCTTTTAAATAAGTCGTTAATGTTGAAATAATGTGAACTGATTTGTGTTTTTTTCTCTATTTGCTGATTCGTCTGGCTCCTGCTGGTCTCTTGCCCTATTTCTGGCTCCGTTTTCGTCTTTTGCTCCTGTGGGTCTATTCTACTCTATTTTAGACAGTTACTCCAGATGCCCTCTTTACACTTTTCGGTAGGTTTTTCCTCTTCTTCTTCTTGCTCAGAAGCAAAGATCATAAATTCCAAAAAATGTGACATCTTGAAAAGTTTCTTTAATTAAATAAAATTATTGAGATTCAAATGCAAAATAATCCTAAGAAACGAGGATTTTTTTTTTAAATTAAGAATGCGATAGGCAAACAAGGATGCGTATTCAGTAAAGTAGAGAATTTTAGAAGGTAGATTTTTTATATTTTTTTTCGTCGTTACTGAAGTATGATCTTTGCTCAGGAGTGTTCTAGTAGCTCCTAGTTTTCTTTGTAGTACTATTTTGTTTTTTCTATCTTCATTGTCTAATTGAAACCAGTATTTGTCTTTGCAATTATTATTATCTTTAAGCTCCTCTTATGTGGTTATGTCTATGTGTGTGTGTTTGTGTCTTTTTTGTGTTTGCATGATAATGGAGTTCATTAGAGGCTCAAAATAAGATATAGCGGGTACATATACATACATATATATATATATATATATATATATATATATATATATATATATATATATATATATATATATATATATAATATATATATATATAAATATATATAATATATATATATATATATTATATATATAATATATATATATATTATATATATATATATATATATATATATATATATATATATATATATATATATATATATATATATAAATATTATAATTTTTTCCAATTGTCAGGTTTTTTGGTTCTTTTTTTATATTAAGACTTCTTTTACTTGAGTTTTTTTTTAAGATGAAGAAAAGTGATATATATATATATATATATATATATATATATATATATATATATATATATATATATATATATATATATATATATATATATATATATATATATATATACACGAAGACTTTGAATTGCCTATTTCAAATCCATTTAGGGATGTTTTATTAAAAGTCCACCATCTCTATAAGAAGTATTGTTTTAATTTTTGGGTCGTTTTTTTTGGGTGGGGGGGGGTCTTTTTTTCTTTGGCTCAATGATCTTTTTTTTTTTTGTCCCATTGTTAATAAAATATAATAGATTAATTATTATCAAAAAAATCTTTTTCGTGATACTTATAAATTGATTCTGAATTTACTCGGCGAAAGGTGCCTCCCTCTAAAGTTTTAAGAGCTGCTGTAAAAATTGTGTGGACTTTCTTTCATGCATGTGTTGCGAAACCTAAACAGGCACTATAAATCGTCTTTATCCGAGCGTTGTTTTTAACCAAGGTCTTAAGGCTTTTTTGTTCTGTATGACGGGCTGGATCCGACTGGATCGAAACTCAGGTTTCAAAAGTTGCCTCCATGCCCCAGGTGTCTGAGCTGTCATGGCCACACTCCTTAGCTACAGCCAACCGTTTTACTTCTTACGCTGGAGAAAAGGTGATTTGAGTGTAAGTAAAAATAAATAAATTCGTTTGGTCGAAAAAAGGGGAAACGTCGTCTTCTCGCTCTTTGTATACATGAAAAACAAACATTAAAGAAATAAAATTATGTCCAGGTTTCTATCGTGTTTTAAAATAAATGCGTCAAATTAACCCATGAATACTTCTGATGAAATAAATAAATTAAAGCTTTGTTTTCTCATGATTTTAAGGCGGATTAGGAATTGTTCCGTTTCGAGTTTGTTAACTTAGGATGTTTTCTCCTTATTTTTGCTTGCTGATCTAGAAAGCCCTAATATTGATGATTTTTAAAGTGAACGGTTGCTTAGCAATATTCTTGACGGATTTTCTCGCCTTTACTATGGAGACAAGCAATTAATTTATAAGGGTGTTTGATCTTTTTAAATTTCCGTATTTCCGATCCGGATGGGCTCAATTTGGCCGTTTTATTCAATATTATCTAAGGAAGAGCGTGACTATTCATGAATTGAAATTAAATCGATAAATCTTGTTTTTCGAACATGTTGAATGTTTTGAAAGAGGTTTTATAATTTACATATAAAAGGGTTTAGTGTCTTAGGGCTAAATTAAAAAAGTTTCAACTTGCTCTTTAGTCTTTTTTATGAAAAAGTTTATATGAAGGGGAATGCTAGCAAAAGTTCAAAGTTTTTAATTTACAGAAATATTGATCCGTGTAATGTATATGTACTTCGTTTTCTCTCCATTGCTGTTAATATTATTAACATTTTGATTGGGCGTATCAACGTTGACACCTATTTTGGAGGGGGGCCTGGAGACAGGAGACTTGAAAATACTGTAAAATAATTTTGGAACCATGAAAATTGATATAGGCTCTAAAAAACCATGAAGAATGTATTAAGAAAAGAACAATCAAATCTACCAGGAGCCTCTTGAATATGTAAAATATTACGAGTGTTCTTTTTTGAATATATTTCGCATCAGTTGAGTAAAAAAACGATATTTGATTATTTTATGCATGTCGGGGATAAAGAATTCGATTGAATCGAGAGGGGTATTTTCTTTCCGTCAATAAGCATTTTCAAAATCATAGTTTTTTGATTCGATTTACGACTTCGGATTTTTTTGTGGGGGATGTGATGGGGGGAGGTAAAACAATATTTCTTCGATCCTCAAAAAAGAGAATACGGTGCATTTATTTATTTCTGTCGTTCAACGGGCTTCGCTGCTAGTATATACATGTCAGAAAAAGAATCAGCTTTTTGTCTCCCTCCCCCTCCGTTGGCTCTAGGCTGTCCCACACGAAAATTGAGCTTCGGCATTTGGCCCTTGCTAATATGGCCTAATTCCACCTCGCTCCCCTCAAGTCGCTCGCTACCATTATCAGCGTTCAGTTGGTTCTTGCCATTGTATCAAATTCTGGTTTGTTAGTTTTAATTCATTTATGTTTATTATAGTCTACATTTGGGGGGTGGTATTTTATAGCCTATATAGATTCCAGTGGTCCCTTAATTATTAGGTGTAAATCTTTATTTCTATCTTGACTAGCTGGCTTTTTTTGGGCATTACTAAGAGGTGTACACACACACACTTGATTTTTTTAAACAGGCAAATCTTATCCGGAAATTAGGTTTAGAAGGGGGCTGTTTTCATGTTGTTGTTTTAACTCATATTTATACTAATTTTCCATGGACTGTCGGTGAGTTGATCTCTTTTTGCTTATCGTTTTATATTTAGGCATTGTTTAGTATGAATATGCCCACTTTTTTCCGTTAATTAGTTATTGTAAGTCGTTTCGCAAATAATGGGCTATTGAGCCCTTCGGGATATTATTTTTTGTTGTTGTTCCTTTATTGAAACAAATGGAACTCAAACTTGACCTTTTTTCTTCTTTTTTTCAAGGGGTTTATGGTGATGTACAACGTGTGAAGATATTGTTTAACAAGAAGGATACTGCACTTATCCAAATGAGTGAACCTCAGCAAGCTTACCTAGGTAAGGCTATTATGAATACTTGGGTGATTGCGGCTTTTGAATTGCCAGCGCCAAAATTTTCGAGTTTGCATTACAAGTGTATATATATATATATATATATATAAATATTAAGGCTCATCTGTTTATTAAGAAAAAAACAGAATGTAGATTTCTGCCCCCCCCCCCTCCGTTTCCGTTTGTTTTCTTTTTTTGTGTATCAATCTCTTGTGTTCAGTCTTTTTCGTCTTTCGAAATTTAACAGGTTAAAATATCTCCACAAAATTACCAAATGCCTAAAATAAAATTCGGCACTGTCTCATACTCTCATCATAGTGATCTGTTACTACTTAGTAAATTTGAAACATAAAATGTTTTGAAATACAAAATATCGTCGAAATGGTTTTAATAGGATGTATTAATGCACAAAAATATCATGACATTTAATTTTCTTTATCAAAAGTTTCGTTATGCGAAACAGTTTTAGTAACAAAGTTCATTGACGGATCTATTTCAGACAAGGGTGCTGTTTTGTGCAGTTGTGATCCCCGGTATATCAATTTCATATAGTTTCAAGTTACCAAGAAGCCTATCTGTTTTGATTTTTTGTTTTTTCAATCGAGGTGATAGAATTATATAAGACATTAGCTTTTATCAAGTCATACGGAGAAGCACAGAGTTGGATGATTTGTTCTGACTGCATCAGTTCTTCAATACCTGATGAAGGAACCTGACCCTAGTCGTGAGATAGTTTATAGCATTCATCAAATTGTTTGGTCATTAGAGTTTATGGGGGAGGACATACATCTCGTATGGGTCCCAGCGCATGTTGGAATTGCTGTAAATGAATCTGCTGATAATATGCACTATTATTTTCAGATTGAAGACAGGTCATGTCAAAACCCATTCAGTTTTGCATAAATGGGCAGAGTTAGGTCTCCTTACTGTGATATCTGTAATATACTATTACTTTGATATCTGTAAATGTGTGTTAGAAATATCCTAGTGAAGTGTAGGAAATATGGTGTACAAAGAAATGTATTTAGAAATATAATTTTTAAAGTATTTTGATGCATTTACAATGCGAGCAATCCTAAGTCATGCAATGTCCCCTAAGTAGCCCATAGAAAGGCTGTATACCTATTGACTAAGTATATAAAAAATTGTACTCTGCATAATGCTCTATAATTTTTGTGTCCTTATTGTATTTATGTATGATTTATTTTATTTGTATATATTTTTTTCTCTTTTTTAAGCATTGTTTTAAAATTTTATATATTTCTAGACGTGTTATGTGTCCATAGCAGGATGTTAAATTTACAATGTCAGTGATTTAAGCAAGAACACTCTGTACAACGTCTTAGTACAACCCCATGATATTTTAAGTGTTGACGTGGCCTATGCCAAATATATATATGTTTGATATTCAAAGTGACGTGGCTCCGGTTAGAGCCCAAGATTTAGTAGAGGATCACTCGTATATAAGCGGTTGATTCGCTCAAACGTCAACTAAACAGCAACCAACAAAGTCTATTGTTTCCTAATTTGTATTATTATTTTCTGTGGGGAAAGGAGAGATAGTTCATCATTAGTATGCTCTAAGACATGTTAATACCTTCTTTACAGCTCGAAGATTTCTTTGTATGGATATTTGGACTGCATCTATCCAACTTTCTTTTAAGATTTAATCCCTTACCGTTTCCGGTTGAGAGAATGGTTTCTCATTGTCATATTGAATAGATATGTAACCCAGACTACTTTGAACTCTCTTTTGAGGGAAGAACAGCTGGTGAGCGTAAATCCAAACTAGGTTGGGGAAGGAAACGCGGGAACTTAGAATGGAGAAACGGTTTTCTTTGGTGTCCAGGTAACCGGGACATATTCTGACGTCATATTTCAAGTTTGTACTAATCCAATTTCATGCAATAATGACTCAGATCAATGTTTTTGTTTGTAGATTACAAGCCGTGAGAACTATTATGCAATTATAATGTTTGGGAGAAATCATTTGATCTGCTGCCAAACAAAAGAAGGAAATAAGAATAAAGCTAATGAATTATCTCACTAGGTTTCTCTCTCTCTCTCTCTCTCTCTCTCTCTCTCTCTCTCTCTCTCTCTCTCTCTCTCTCTCTCTCTCTCTCTCTCTCTCTCTCTCTCTCTCTCTCTCTCTCTCTCTCTCTCTCTCTCTCTCTCTCTCTCTCTCTCTCTCTCTCTCTCTCTCTCTCTCTTGTTCATGTTCTGGGGGAGACAGTTGTCAGCGTGTTTGGATTTCCGGGAAAAAAGTCTTTTCCAAATGAAAGTATGCTAAGAAGAATTCTTGAGGCTGAATCGTCCGCAAGAACTTTCACGTGGGGGGAAGGGGATTTCCTGCGAGGGTGGAATTGTCCGGGGGCATTTTACGGGTGTGTGTATTTTTCGTGTGAGGAAGTTTCCACGGAGTAGTTTCCCATGAGGGGAGGGAATTTTTCATGGAGGTTGAGCCAGATTTACCGGGATTATTTGAAAAACGGTCAGAAATTAAAAGTTTATTTTTTCAGAAAGCAAGTAGCAACATTAAAACTCAAAACCAACAGAAATTATTCCGTATATGAAGGGGCTACCCCCCTCCTCAATATCTTGCTCTTGACGCTAAAGTTTGACTGTTTTCTTAATTTTTTTTAGAACGGCTTCTGAAACATAAAAGCTATAGCGTAAAGAGCAGGGCATTGAGGAGGGGGAAACCCCTACATTGACGGAATAATTTCTATTCGTTTCGAGTTTTGACGTTGCTCGTTACTTTCAGATAAAACATATATATATATATATATATATATATATATATATATATATATATATATATATATATATATATATATATATATATATATATATATATATATATATATATATATATATATATATATATATATATATATATATATATATATATATATATATATATATATATATATATATATATATATATATATATATATATATATATATATATATATATATATATATATATATATATAACTAGAAAGAGGTCAGTCAATTTCAGCGAAATCTGAATGTGATTGAAAGCTAAGCAAAAAGGATTCCTGTCTCTTTTTAATACTGGAAATTAAATAAAAAACAAGTTTTTAACTGAAAGTAAGGAGCAATATTAGAACTTAAAACGAACAGAAATTACTCCGTATATGAAAGGGGTTGTTTCCTCCTCAACGCCCCCCTCTTTACGCTAAAGTTTGACTCTTTCTCTCAACTCTAGTTTATAAAACAATAAATAACTTGAGCGTAAAGAGTGGGGCGTTGAGGAGGGAACAGTCCCTTTCATTTACGGAGTAATTTCAGTTCGTTTTAAGTTTTAATGTCGCTCCTTACTTTCAGTTTTAAAAAAATCTTGTTCTTTTTATTTAATTTCTGAACGTTTTTGAATTAATGCATGTTTGGTTTTTGGCTCTCCGCACATGAATAATTAAGACGAAATTTGCATATTTATTTATTTTTTTGGCTAAATGGCTTTCTCATAGTTTTGATCGGACAATTTTGAGAAAAAAAAGGATCGCGGGAGTAGGCCTAGTTACCCTCCAATTTTTTTTGGTTATTTAAAAAGTCAGCTAGAACTTCGATTTTTTTACGAATGTTTTTATTAGTAAAAATATACGTAACTTACGAATTAACTTACGTAACGAACTTCTATATTCGTATGTTTTTATTGCTTATATGAGGGGCTTCACCCCCTCGTCAATACCTCGCTCTTTACACTAAAGCTTAAATTTGTCCCAATTCCTTAAGAATGAAATCAGAAAAGAGTGAATCAGGGGGTAGCCCTGAATCACAAAGGCCGTAGAATAAATAGTTGAAAGTAATAAAATTACTTTAGCATAAAGAGTGTGGCATTAGGAGGAAGTGAACCCCTCATATGCGTATTAATTTCTGTTGGTTTTAAGTTTTAATGCTGCTCCTTACTATTAGTTGAAAAAAACTTTCGTATTTATTTTTTCATTGTTTTTTCTTCATGGGAATTTTCTTCCCCATCACAAATTCCTCCATGGAAAGTTCCCTCGCATAGCCCCCTCCTCCAACCATAAAAATCCCCCTGAAAGCGTCTGTACACTTCCCAATAACTATTACTATATGTAAACACTGGTCAAAGTTTGTAACTTGCAGCCCCTCCCACGGGGACTGTGAGGGAAAGAAGGGTACTAGAACTTTTAATTTCCGTTAGAATGATCCCTCTCGCGACATTCGAGGACCACTGGGTCTATAGGATCACCCTTGGGAAAACAAATAAACACGCATCCGTGATCTGTCTTGTGGCAAAAATACAAAATTCCACATTTTTGTATATAGGAGCTTGAAACTTCTGCGATAAGATTCTCTGATATGCTGGATCTGATGGTGTGATTTTCGTTAAGATTCTATGACTTTTAAGGGGTGTTTCCCCCTATTTTCTAAAATTGGGCAAGTCTTCTCAGGCTCGTAACATTTGATGGGTAAACCTAAACTCGATGAAACTTATATATTTAAAATCAGCATTAAAATACGATTGTTTTGATGTAACTATTGTTATAAAAATTTTTTTTAGAGTTTCGATTACTATTGAGCCGGTTCGCTACAGTTCGTTACCACGAACTGTTTGATTACCTGGAATTTGTTTCTTTGAAAAATAACAGTGGATATTTCCCTTTTTTCTGAAGAATATTTTTTATCTCAGTATTTTACGTGCCTTTCTTCCATTGGGAGCTGTTTTCCCTTTGTTTTTTAAGGAAGAAAATCCGTAAAGAGTTGGCATGATTTCTAGTTTTTTAGAGAAGAGCATGGAAAAATAATACCTGTTTACTTCACTTAATTCAATCTTAATTTTATTACTGAAACCTCTCTCTCTCCCTCTCTCCTCTTTTACGTCTTCCTGTTTTTTCGTTCTTTCTCCTATATATCCCTCTATTTTGGTGGGAAAGAGCCTTGAATGATTCTGAAAAGGTGTCAAAATATTTCATAATGTTTCCCTGAACTGTATCCTCCTTCTGGTGTGAAGATAAAACATAAACAAGCCGTGTTTTTTTTATACTTTATTTTCCTGTATAAGGTTCCTTTTACTTTACTATGTAACATTCTCATGCTTTTCCTTTTCCTAAATCGCTTTATTTTAGTACTCACTTAAGGTGTTAGGTTCCAGATAACACAAGGCTGTTATTTAAAAATTTAGTTGCAATAAAAATATGAATTATGGTTGTAAATTGTCTGGGGCTAGTTTAAACAAGGGAGAGTAGCCATGACAACATTTCTTACTGTTTCGCTAAGTATTCTGCAACAATGAGAAATTTTTGATAAATCATAGGTTGAGAACCAGTTTCAAATAGATATCAGCTTTTAATCCTTTGAACAAGGCAGACGTTGAAATTTAGGGGGAGAAATTAATGTATAAGCCTGCATAAATAATGTCAGAAGTGCGTTGTCATTGTAATATCGACGAAGCAACGGATTAACGAAAAATAGTTTAAGGAACCATTTTTGCCAAATCCATAAACTAACAGCTGAAAAATTCATGAAGAAGAAAGTTGTTTTTTGTTAATGTGTTTGAATATGCAGAACGTTTTAAAATGCAGTTTAGAATTAATTCAGTCACATTGGCTTCTAAGAAAATCATTTAGTATCTCTTGGTTATAAGGTCTTAGTTACTTTTGGTGTTCTTAACCTTAAAAAAGTGGACTCGGGTCTTATTTTCTACTTGAAGTTTCGATTAGTAATGCTTGTGCCTCAATTCAAACGCTACTCTTCGTATAAGTTTTTTTTTTAATAAGGATGTTCGGATGCAAAGACTAATATCTATTAGCTTTACTGAAACAACGAGAACTTTTATTGTAATTTATTAATTCTGTGGTCTTGGTATCTCAGTAACACTGTAATTTAATGGATATGTGTGAGTAGGTTTTTCGGTCCCTGCGATCAGTCTTGTACCCCGTATCCCTCCTGCTAAAAACTACCATAATATAAAGTAAATGTACCTATCTAAATGGCACCAACATATGCTACGGTCGGGGACAAGCCTTTTTTACTTATATGCTATTAATGTTATGTAAGTAATAAAATTATATAGAGCAAGTTTTTTTAAGTAGTATATTACCGTAACAGTGCTTTAGAACTTTGTAAGCAGACTCAACTTAGTGATCATGTTTAGTATCTTGATTATAGTCAGCTTCATGCCTAAGGTTTCTACTGGTCATGATTTCTTACGTTTTCCGTCTTTCTGGTCTAAAAATTGTGTGTCAAGAAAGTATTCTTGACAGAATACAACAACTGTTGTAATCAGTTGTTTAGTTATGTCGTCGGTTTCATCCAATAAAAATTAATATTATAATAGTAGTGACCTTTTTCATTTATTGGTGAGGGCTTTTGTACCTTACAAAATGGATCTTGGTGTTTTCAGTGTGAAATTGCCTACCAAATGAAGGAAGAAGGTGTGTATTTTAGGTTTTGAGGGTAGATTGTGGTATGTTTATAGATATTGATATATTAACAACTAAGTATTAGAGTGACTACATTGATGAAGAGATTATGGTTTAGTTTTTGGTTTAGTAAAAAAATTTTGATTGAAGTTGGTCTTCTTGTTATTTTCGAGTACTAATGTTGTTTCCTCAGTTTCTGTAGTATGTTTCTTTCAGCTCAAACACATTTGGACAAAGTTAAACTATTTGGAAAACAAATACGGGTGATGCCATCTAAGCATCAAGGAGTTCAAATGCCCAAAGAGGGGCAACCTGATGCTGGATTGACCAAAGATTATTCTGCCTCTCCTCTTCATCGTTTTAAGAAACCAGGCAGCAAAAACTATCAGAATATCTATGCCCCATCGGCAACACTTCACCTCTCAAATATTCCGTAAGTCCATCTCCTTTTTTATTTCCTATTGAGGATATGTAGTATGACTGGTGTACATGAGTTATTTATACAGTAAAATAGGATGTGTCTCAGCGCTGTAAGTTAATTTACGCGATTAATTTTTTATTTTTCTTGATCTAATGCGCGGTTAACAACAATGGCCAATACTTTTGTGTCGCGGTCTGTATAATTAGGAATAACTACATTGACCACATTGGTCAAAAAGTAATACAGTCCAGAAAAAGGCTAATAGGAAGAAAAAGCAATAGAAGAGCCGGAAGAAATAAAAATAAAGCAAGAATCTGACAGGAAAAAGAAGGCAAAAAAGGCAACCGAGGATGTAGAGGACTCAGAAGCATGTGCTGGCTGAATGATCGAGCTGCCGACAGTAGGGAGCGGATGGTTATAATGTCAGGCTGCACTTGCGATAGCCAGGGGCCCGAGCCCACTCACCTGGGCCGAATGACCGATTGAACGGAGGAAGGTGACAAAAAGCCGACGAAGTCGTCTTGCTAGTGTGCAAACATAGTGACCTCATAACCTAGGGTTGAATCTAAAGGATTAAAGGCCGGAACGAGTGGAGGGAGGTGGTAAAAGTAGATAATTTTTAAGTTTAACGGCTGACATCTCTGTTGCTAGAATGTATGAGTAGAATCAGAATAAGTTGCCCAAAGTTAATTAGCTCTCAAACCAGTAAAGATCAGTACGTATGTGAATTCAATTCAGCATTGACCTCTCTTCTAACCATAGACATAAGTCATACCTTATACGGCAAGTTCAAGATTCGGGTGTGGAGTCAGAGCTTTTTTTTTTACAAGAGAAGGTCAAACTGTAAAGCAGACGTTTTCAGGCGATTGTTTCATTTTTTTCCAGGTTAAGAGACCCTTTTGGATGAGTATGAGGGAAGTCTCCTTCTCCCTCTTTGTCAGTGTCTCGTTTACCCTGCGACGGCTAACTATTGTTGTATAGGACACATTGCATACAGTTACTGATACGTTGAAAGAAAAAGTACTTAGGATCAATTGAAGTAGCTGTTCAAAATCAAATATATTATGAATATATTTGACCTTTTCGAGTTAAATGCAATTCGAATTGCTATTGGCTCTGATATGTTGAGTGGCGAAGCAATTCTTAATTGCTAACTAATCCATAGCTTTTTAATTAAAAAAAAAATGAAAACTTAACACTTAAGTAAAAAGACTTGTTCCAAATAAATAGGTCAAGGTAAACAGTTCTATAAACAAAGAGTCCTTGTACAACTGTGTCTTCTCTTTTTGGCTTTCTTGTTGATTCAATGCTGTGTCTGAACAGATTCTTGTGGATCATCACAATTCCTTCATAAACATTGTCGGAGTTATTTATCGCTTGTGGGGAGATTAAGACCAATGGCGTCATTTCACAAAAATTTAGAGTGTGGTTCTATTTCTTTTTCAAATCTTTTCTTTTTTCTTTCTTTTTTTTTAAATACTGGTGAGGGCATTGGTACTAACGTGTTGTAGTGACCAAGCCCAAGAAGTGAAGTTAAATTAATCCTAATGAAGTTTACCTAGATATGATGAAAATATAGTACTTTCGTAGCAAAATTATGAAAACTACAACAGAGAATTACGAAAAGTAGGCCGCCCAGAACGCATTATGTTAAATACCGAACCTAACCAACTCTATATATTAAATGTTTAAACAGAATATGCTTGCATACTAGTTTATTTCACTGAGACTAAGCTAATTATCTCCGAATGCAGAAAGATAAACCGGTTTTACTCAGATCAAGAACAACAGTGTTGTTCCAATGCATTTTTAAAAAGAGATCCCCAAAAATGGTATTTTCCAAATTTGGACACGGGGGTGGGGTCGAAAATCTTCGGTGCCCCCTGCCCCCCAGTTGATGCCACTGATTAATATGGGACTGTTGAACTTGAAACAGTGTTTATTTAGTGTTCATGTTCGGAATGTGAAAATGGAACTTCATTATTTTTTCCATTTGTTAATATTTTTTCTTTCTTATTGTAGACCGACAGTCGGCGAAGAAGAAATTAAAGCAGCATTTGCTGAAGCCGGTTTCGACGTAAAAGCCTTCAAATTCTTTCCGTGAGTTTTATTTGTCTATTTTTCTTACTGTTAAACATCTGTTCTTTCTTAAGTAATCAGGGAAACATTGCTTTTGTAAACAAACTTACATCTGAAACAGGGTTATTGTCGTCATAATCTAATGCTGCGTTCCAAATGCAAAAGCTTATATTTCGAAGTCCTTCAACATTAGTTGCCGATTCCTTCGATTGGTGTTCAGAATTGAATTCTTGAATGAATGAATCAGTTTTTAAAAATATTCGTTGAAGTTTTTGTCAAATAATTTTAATCGCTATTTCTATTGAACTTTTTAAAAGATAGTAATTTCAACAAAAATTGTGTAAACACTAAAAAAAAAAAAGAAAAAAAAATGTTACTGATGATTAAGTTTTGTAAAGATCAGGATATTTAAGATGACAAGGATCAGGATACAGGATATATAAGATAACTTATGAAAAGTTATCTTATTATAAATCAAAATCTTAGTTTTGTTTTACTTTGTTTTTTTGCATGAAAAATTTTTGTGAAAATAATGCACAAATGTTTTCTTATTGGATGGATCTTTTGATTTTGAGCTATGCCTTTTTGGGATCAGAAAAGGTCTGATTATCCAAGTACAATTTTAGGTTTTCCAATATGGACCCCTTATTTTTGTTTTAGATCAGATTGATAAATGTTAAATAAGCTTAGGGTTTATTGAATGCCCCAGGCTTCTACCTAGCCAGACTGCCATTGGTTGTGAAGAAAACGTTCCTTGGTTGTTTATATATTTAATGAAAATAGAGTTAGCCATGGGAAAAATCTAGTTCTGAAGAAGTAAATGGCACACATGCGCTTTTTACTGTTTAAAATATACGAAGTACTTCGACCAAGTGTAAAACAGTGAATAAAACTGGAAGTTATTAAGTAAATAGTAATACTACTGATATACATATGTGATGTCTTATGAAGACTTGTTAATTGCTATGCCTGTAATAAATCCAGCCTAATTTACATGTAAGTTGGATACTTCGATGCTACTCTTGATAAAAAAAAAAGGTTTCCCAGGAAAGGCGGGTGCCTCAAAATACAGTTGTCCTTGATTACATTTTTTATTTTCCAAACTAACATTTTATTTTATTTGCTCTACAAAAGTTTACTTCCTTATAAGATTTTCTTGGTTTGAGAGACACGTGCAGAAAAACCTGTGGCTGAGGTTTTGTTTTGAAGTTAAAGAGAATTGCAGGTATTACTTAGATCAAACACTATATTCTGTTAGCATAATACGTGCGCCTTCTTGTCTGTGCTTTGTAGGTTCCAATATATGTGTATATGCCATTTTAAAATATGTTAAGCTGTGATAGAAACATTGCCATCTAAACTGACTTTATGAGTCACTACTAATAAAGTATCCGTGACTAAGATGTTAATTCGTCTTTTTCCTTTCGTTTTGTGCATTATTGACATCTTGTTTTTTTTTATTCCAGGAAAGATCATAAGATGGCTCTCATTCAGTTAGACTCAGTTGATGAGGCGATCGTAGCCTTGATTGTAAGTTGTCATCTTTTTAATAGGATTTTTGTAGAAACACTGCAAACTTACCTAATATTGATAGTAAACATGTAAACCCTGTAACATGTTAAAAGCCATTTTTAGATTTATTTAAACACTTTAAATAACACTCCAGATCATGTTGTAAAATTTCTTATATTAAGGGTAGAGGTGTGTACAATCTTTGAGTAATCTGATAAAGATTTTAGGGGAAAAGCTGCTTTGGGATTTTAAATCTTGATATTCGAACAGCCAAAATAATTTAACCAGCTTCACCACTGGTAGTAATTCTGTTATGTCAAGATAACGAACAGTTGAAAATGTAAATTTTATAAAATGTTGAAAAAAAATTACAGGGGTCTATTTTGCATTAGTGGAATGATCTTGAGATCTTCGCTCCAAATAGAGACCACTGGGATCGAATTGAATGTATACTCTTTAAAATAATTGTTACGCTGAATTATACATATATATATATATATATATATATATATATATATATATATATATATATATATATATATATATATATATATATATATATATATATTTATATATGTCTGGCTAGTATATGACAAATGAGGCTAGTATCTGGCTTCGTATTAAATCAGGAGTTCAGCAGGATTGTATTCTATCACCTTTATATGGATGGTTTTGATAGACTTTGTCCTAAAGAGTATAGCAGAGGCAATGGGAGAACGTGGAATCGAATTGGGAAGTAAAAATTTCTAGGCTTAGAGAATGCTGATGATGTAAACATCCTAGATGAAAATGCTAGCAAAATAAATGAAATACGTTTTGCGAGTTCAGGGTACAAGAAAAGGGTTTGTAAATTACTGTCAAGAAGAATAAGTTGCTAAGACTAGGAAAAAGTGAAGGTGAAGAGTTGATGTTATATAACGATCGATCAACTGGACAGCTTCACTTTACTCAGGTATTATTATTAGTTAAGATGGTGGGTGCAGTTTAAGATATTGAAAGTAGAATAGTCAAGGCCCAGTGAGTGTTTTACAGTTGAAAAAAATTTGAAGAATATGATTAAAAGCTACAGTAATAATAGTAGTCAGGTATGGTTCTGAAGCATGGGTGCTGCGAAAAGCGGAGGAGGATTTGTTAGATATTTTCCAGAGAAATTCCCTGCGGACTGTTTTGGGGGCCTGACTGACTGACCGTATTTCAAACAGTAAGTTGTGCGAAAAATTTAGTTGTAGCTGTGCGAAAATTGTTCTCCAATCCCGCGTTCTATGGCTATAATGAGAGAAAGGATGAGATTGCTTGGACACGTTCTGCAGATGAAGGATGATAGATTACCAAAGAGTGTCCTTGTCGGCCAACCGTCCAGGACCAAACGAAAAGCAGGTTGTCACTGAATGTGATGGGAGGATGTCGTAAGGAAAGCTTTATGGGAAATGGGAACTTCTTAGGAGGGTGTAAAGAGGGAGGCTTTGAGTAGATTGGGACGGAGGAGGACTTTTTAGTTTGGTATTAGCTTAAAATCGTAGGACTCCATGCACTTTAGTCTCTTTTTATATGTCGATAAGAGCAAGAACAGATGAAGTACAGGAAATTACATAGAATATTTCAGATATGGGGGGGGGATTCGTCTCCCTTGTTGTCTACGTAGCTTTGTGCAGCACTGCTATTAGTTCAGGGGAAAAGTTTTTTTTGAAACCTCCCTCCCAAACGCTACCATACTCTGGAAAACGCTACCATACTCTAGAGTCAATCAAGCAACAGACTAAATTGGAATATTAGTTATTTCCCTTTTTTAGTAAGATTTCAAAGTAATTTTGTGCCTGAAGTTCGAGTTTTTCTTTTGTAGTATAATTTAATAATAATAAATTTTATTAAAATATATATAATTTCATTGTATCTTTAACCCCAAAATTGAATTTCAATGTCGGTGATTATAGAAAAGGTCTAAATATGTAGCAATAAAAAAAATTTCAATTTCCCTCGAAATCGCTACAGCAAAAAAACGCTATTGGAGAGAATAATGAATTTCTAGAACTAATGGTAAGATAAGGTAAAATGGTAACTTAGTATAATCTTGGCTTTGTAAATAATTGAGCGCATAGAGTCGTTCGTTGGCGCAGCCATCCAAGAGTACCATGATTCATTGGAGTTCCAAAATTTATTTTCGTTTATGAAATTTCTCTTTTTCATCCCAAATATGCAAACATTACCGCGTTCGTTCAGGCTCCTTACTCACATGTCTGATACCATTAGTGTTTTGTAATTTTCTTTTAAGTCTGTAATTAAATGTAATTATTTTTCTTTTCTATATTTGATTCTTTCCTTTTTTTCTTTCAGAAAATGCACAACTTCCAGTTGAGTGATGCCAGCCATCTTCGTGTTTCCTTTTCTAAATCAACGATTTAATGCTAATCTTGAAACAAATTTGTGTAATTATCGCGTTTGGTGACGATAAAAAAGGAACAATTAAAGAGTCGAACAAAGCGTCGAAAACATTCGGCAGAAAAATTAATGAAATTTGAATCAGTGCGTCTCTTGAACTCCGTTTCGTCTGAGATGAAACTATATTTTTGCATTTTTTCATTGTTTTTGTGTACCTTTAGGTGTTTTCAGAGGAAGGTATTTTTGATTACCTGTGTTTAGAATTAGTAATGTATAAATTTTTTTTAATGAAGTAATTATTTGTTTCAGTTCTTAATTGATTTTATTTAAGGAATCTGATTTCTTAACTATAGTCAATGAGAATCGGCAGTCTTGTGCAAGGTCGCATAGAAGGGAAGATAAACCAAACATATTTATTACATCTGCACCCAACCCGGGGTATAAAAGAGAATATTGCGGTGCCACTTGTCTTCAGTGTTTTGATATTATTATAAGATTTTATTAGTCCATAGGCTTACTTCTTGCCTAGAAAAACTATATCCCGAAAAGAAATATCGAAATTACGAAGAAAATTAAAAAGTCCTTGTTAAATAGGACTATTGGCCACTTGCTAGAATGATATTGCTAGAATGAAGATTTGCTGAGATTGGTGGAAAGGTCTTGTGTTCTCCTCTTGATCTTTTTAAACTTAAGATGGCAGTCGGGAATCTAGTTGATCTTATCTTTTACTAGAAAGCGTACCAAGAAGCCTTTAATGTATAAATAAAATATAATCTTGGTTTATATGATCATGGCTTTGTTAAAGCCCTGATCACCCCCCAAAAAACGGTCTTATTGAGGCACATGTTTTATGCTTAATATTTCGTTCATAGAGTAAGAGGGGAGGCAAGGATAGTGTAACTTCTATAAACATGACCGTTCTCATTCGCTCTAGCATTAGAGCTATAAGTATATTTGAAAGAAAAAAGTTAAATAATTCTAGCATATTTAAACTGTTTTATCCCGCTTTTCCAAACCTTTATTAGGACAAGTATTGCTGGATTATAAATATAAGAGTAATTTTACAACGTATTTCTCTAAATCTTGATGGAAAAAAGAAGAAAAATTAATGAGAAAAGCTGTGTCATAAAAGTAAAATAGAGTCACAAAAATTGTTCCAGTTTCATTTCAGAATAAAGCTTGATGTTAGAATGGGTGAACAATTATCCGAGCCAAAGTGTATTTCTCACAATTTTTTCGATAAAGAAGCATTATTGTGCTTCTGTGAGTTCTAATACGTCTGTATACATAAACTTTATACAAGTCCTTAAGACGTGGCTATGATTAGAAGCTTAAAAGTATTTACTAGCTTAAAGGCTTCGTGCCACAATTTAACATACTAAATTAAAAATTGAGCCACATTGTTTTTTTTTTTGTTTTTTTTTTCTGTAATTATCAAGAAAGGAATGATTTTGTTAAAGATTTAATATTTTGTTCTTTTGATCTTGTAAGATTATGAACATTTAAGATATTTGAGTCTTGGACAGAAGGATGTGTCTGGATTGGCCCTTGTAGGAGGTGCCTGAATTCCAAACCTAACCTGAAAATGTTCTATTTGACATGCCGTTTCTCTTTTGACTATAGTCGAGTCTATGTAAATCAACCTCTATATTTTGTATTTTTCTCTAATCATCCACCTTTATTTAGTTTATTAACATGGAGCTGACTGAGTCGTATCCATTCAGTATGTTCTACAAAATATATATAATTTAAAATACGATTTTAGTTCCTTGTAAGATTAAAGTGTTTTATTTTGTTTTGCTAATACATCTATATTTAAGACAAAAGTATTAGATTATAATGATTTCAGCGCCAGTATTTTTAGTATATTCAGAATTAAAGCTGAGTAAAGTGTCAAAGAGGGAAGGAGATTTAGATTTTGCTTAGCGGTGTTTAGGATGTAGGCCAAACCTCCATAGGATTTAGATTATTTATAAAAATCTTAAATCTGTGATTAAAAGACAATTAACTTTGCCAACCCTACATTCCCTTCTGAATGATGTTAGTCTCAACCTCCAAAATTGAGTTAACGCGACAAATAACATATTTCTATATTACAATTTCGAAATACCTTTTTATCAAAATATAATTTGGAATCGCGCCTTTTTCTACTGGAGGAAAACGCAACGATGACTTCCGATTCACATGTCTTAAAATATTTAGTCTCTTAAATCTAAATAATAACAAGGAAAATGTATTATGACTAAAACTGCTAAATATTGTCTACGTGACGTCACCGATTTGGTGTCAGTGTACCAAAAATCATACTTGTGGTCTTCATATTCCTAAGTAAGATTTAAGAAATGT
Source organism: Artemia franciscana (assembly GCF_032884065.1). Classification (NCBI taxonomy): domain Eukaryota; kingdom Metazoa; phylum Arthropoda; class Branchiopoda; order Anostraca; family Artemiidae; genus Artemia; species Artemia franciscana. Next base: position 23,303,489 of record NC_088873.1, read on the forward strand.
GAAAAACTACTCTTGAGCATTTATGTATGTGTATATATATATATATATATATATATATATATATATATATATATATATATATATATATATATATATATATATATATATATATATAATGTACTTTTCTACTAATATGTCATTAATACAAGGAGAAGGTCGCGAGTGTTTGAAACTCGAAACTAATTGTGAAGCTCGAGATTTGGTTGTTTCTAAAAATTGAATTGAAATCTTACTTAATTGATTGGATCAACAATAATTGAAATAACTGTAAGGTAATCTGTGCCAGAAAGTACAATTAAGGCGCTTGGAACAAGTAGGAAACTTTTAGTAGGATTAAATTTCTTTTCGTTTTTTATTTTAAAAGAGTATTAAACTAGTGAATTGGCTTCAGTTATTCGAAAGCCCAGTTACAAGAATAAAATTTTACAGGACACTTAAAAAACTTCAATTATAATTTTCTATTTTATCATTGTTAACCAATGGTAAGTTTTTTCAATATTGGTAATTTATAGGGTTTCCGGAACGCAGCAAATGCAATTTGGGCATCGAAATCCCTATTTTTCCACTGGTTCTTCAACTGAGATTCGACCGACTTTGTTTTTAATATTTTGTTGCTAGATTTTATCATTTTTAAGATAAATTTGTCGTAAGACTGAATTTGTCGTTCACTGAAGTAAAAGCTTTGATACTAGACCATATGGGACCATAATTGGGTCGTTTATGTAACAACATATCAGTGTCAAATTTAGAACATTTTGTGCCTTTTGTTCTGTAGTTGAATTATTATAATTGGCCAACTTCCTTCGATTCTATTCCCCAAAAAACTAAGCTTTGCAACCTAACAGACGACCTTATTTCTGTCAAATTAATGCACAAAACTATCGAAAGCTTTTTTTTTTTTTTTTTTTTTTTTTTTTTTTTTTTTTTTTTTTTTTTTTTTTTTTTTTTTTTGCACTAATACAGTCTGTTCTTCTTTGATCACCATTTGTCCACTCTGCTACTCAAAGTTATTTAGCCCTTTAAATTTAAAAGTCTAAATTATTTTGAGCAGGAGAAATTAGCCCTCCTCCCCAAAAGGTTAAGTACTTGATAACGCGCAAAATTTAAATCTATATAATGCTAGGAAGATAAACGGAAAGTTCTGACAAAAAAAAAAAACTTTTAAACTCTTGTCCTATTATCTTAAGTAGTTTTATGGTTCTGGTACCTTCAGCCTCACTGCTTGCAACAATTTGTGGGATTCCTGGGTGGCTAATTGAGACACGAATAAAGTCGCCTGTGGGTAGATTTCTCTTAACCAAAATTTTTCTCTAGCTCTCACTTATCAGGGGAAAAACTGTAGAGATGAGAACTTAAATAAGGGACTATTGAATAGAAATTTGAATGTTACACAACGAGAGAAGGGGATGGGGTCAGTCAAACAAGTCTCAATGCTCATTAGCCCTTGCTCTGCTCAGGGATGAAGTAATAATTTATTGCCAATTATTTATAGGAATATTTAAAAAAATGCTCAACAGTATTTAGAGAATTATTACTTTACCAAAGAATTGTCTTAATTGAGATAGGAAGCTAATACAAATTTACCCATAAGGCAAACTAGTTAAATACTCTTTGCTTGGAACTTCATTCATTCTTAAGTCAACGGAGTTCAGTTCCGCATAATACAGTATTTTTTTTATAAAGCAACACCTTTAAGGTTTAAGTCAAGGCCATAGCTGTGTTAAACAATCTTAACTGATAATGCGGATTGTTTCGATACTTATTTTAATTTTAGAGCCCTAAGTTTGGACATTTAGTGCTTCGGACTTGATTCAATCTCATACTAAATCCTTAAAATAAATCCACCTAGTGTATACATTTCTTTTTGAATGAAGAAGGAACATTGTCAAAATAAAAGACAAAACAACAACGAGATTAAATTTCAGCCAGTAAAGCTCGCATTTCTTTGCTGAAAATTAACCTTGTTGTTGCTTTTAATCTTTTTGTTTCAATTATTCTTCTTCGTTTTTTCTTCATCGTGCATAGCCAGAGTGGTCTAAGAACCTAATTAATTTTTTTTTTTCATTTAAGTCATTAAAACTTTTAGGGATTTAAACATTGTAAAAGAAATGTTAAACAATAACGTGGAATTATCGCTTGTTTTATAGCTGCAGTGCGATTGGTCTCTTTTGGTCCTAAAAATATTGGGCGAAGCAGGGGCGAATTGAGTGTGCTAAGTAGCATATTTTAAATTGTTGCTAAGATGTGTAGTTTTCATGTTAAATTTACAGAATAAATTATTTATTTATAAATTAAAAAGTAGAAGCAAGTTTTAAGATCTGCAGTATTAATTTGAGCTTCTCTTTCGTCCTACTTATTTCCCTCTTTGGCTGTACATTCTTCATTCCTTTCGTGGCTTTGTATCATTTCCTCTGTGTTTATACTTTATGCTTCGTGTAATATTACTAATTAAACTAGTTGGCTTCTTATTTTTCTGCTTTTTTTCTATTCCTTTGTGTCTTCTAAGAGTAAAGGTTACAGAAATAATGTTTGTAAAATCCACAGAGCGCTGTGTATAAAGATGCTCCTTCGGCAAAATAATTTACCGAAAATTACCGATGATTTGAAAATCACTTAACAAAACAAAAACCTTGAATTATTATGTATGTGATAGTGTAAAATATGTCGCCTTCGTCGCCAACCTTTCTCTTGTGAGTTACTTTGTAGTAAGAAAGCTTCGATTGAACTTCATTGAGAATATAATTATCAATGATAGTTCTCAAGAAAAACAGAAATAACTGGAATAACTGTTGTAAATATTATTAATTTAATCTTACAAACTTTGAAGAGGACGACTACCATTTGGGATGAGTTGTGTTTCAAGTCCCAATGTTCCGATTTTTGATGCTTTTTCCAAGTAGAACTAAATAGCGTTTTCTAGAGCTAATATCGACTTGCCCATTTATGTGAGAAATTTTCAAAGGGATCAAATTGTGAACTTCTCAATAGGGCATAATACCTAAAACCAGATTTAGAACGTGAAAATGAACAAAAATATTAGTTCTTGTTAAGGACTTAGTATTACATCACCTAAAAAAGGTTTAAAGTTATGTAAAAATAAAGATACAAAAATATGAGCGATTCTCCTAAAAATGAAATGTAGTTAAATATTCATCCAAACAATGATGAGAGAATTTTTCCTCTTTAGTCAGCTATTTTATCAAATTACAGCTGATTTTTATTGAACAAATTGTAAAATGCATAAGGTTTGACCCCCCCCCCCCAAAAAAAAAAAAAAAATACAATGCCTATTAGAAATAAATCAAGAAAAGGTACCCTCAACAAGACACCTGATTCGGTTGATAAAAAAGAGCGATGGAGCTGTTCATAAATAGAAAAAAAATATGTTTTAAAGGGATGATTAGGAATATTTGTATCCTTTATGGTAGAAAAAGAAACAAACAAAAGAGACATTTACTTTTCGTTTAGAAAAAATCGTAAGATATCCAGGTAAAGTCTGGGTTTGGTCACGTGAAAAAATTTTATCAAACCTATGTAGCCATAGATAATGGGAAGGAAAATAAGGCTAATGGAGCATATGCACATGTTAGGGCTGAGGAAGAATATGGTCAATTTAGAATTTTATGAGTCTTTTCATATATGTATAGGCTAACTATAGGAATGTGAGGCTAGTTGTTGGGTGATGAACTTGTCGTGTTTTGCGGCAATAGAATCAAACTGGTAAGGAAAACCTTGTTTATCGTTCTTGTTGACTTGATGTTATGTCTTTGAAGGACTTCACTATTATGTGACGAACATTTTGTGTGAGTTTTGAAGCATGAAGTGCGCTTGTTTTCTTTTTTTTTTTTTTTTTTTTTTTTTTTTTTTTTTAGGTTTGAGTTGGGTGTACAAAATTTTGCTATTACCTATTCTCGACCAATTAATGAAGCCTGGAAAAATCCTAGACTTTTTCTTTTAAAGTTGTACGCAGTCTTAAAACTTATTGGGTAATTAGGTTGGTTAATTTCAATGCAGTGTGCAATAAAAAAAAGGAATTATCTACAGTGATACGAAAAAAAAAGTCTGTGAATAACTGAGAGTTTTTTTACTGTTCTACTTTGTTAGTAGTAGTAGCAGCAGCTCTACTTTTGCCTCATTTCGTGGGTGCCACAAATCACTTTGTATTCACTACCAAAAAAATCATTTGGAATATGAATTTAAGTAACATTTTTTGAATGTTTGTACACATAAGTACTAATTTACAAGCTTGATATATGTGTAAATCCTGGACTACCTCATAAGGTAAAATAAAATACATTAAATATATATTACCTTGCCTGGCGAAACTGACCCATCTTAGTCAACCTGTTTAATTAGTGTTCAGCATTTGAGTGAAATTTTGTAGCGCACCTCTTTCGACCCAACTGTCCCAAGCTTAAAAGCCATTTTTAAGAAATCGTAGCTTTTAGTAATTAACATTCTAATGAGGCCAGTCGTAGCCAGTTAAGGTAAGTCTTATTTGCTTGGCGATTTTGGATTGCTTCTAAGTGAGGTATGCCTTTTCTGTTAAGGCTCATTCAGAAATAAGGCTAATCAGTGCACTAACGTAATAAGACTTAAAAACAAGAGATTGACACGCGTTTTACACTACAGCATAGAAATATTGTATTGCTGGAACTCAACAGCCAAGGCATAGAAATTAGACTCGGGTTGTTTTATGCCCCATAGCCCAAAGAATATATTTTTATCTTTTTTTTTGCTTTTTCTCTGCAATTCCACCTACTTTTTAATTCCTTTTCGCTTACCTGTGCGTGCACAGGCTGGCGAAGCGACACCTATCAAAATTTGTCAGATCTACCTGAAGTCAGCGGTTTTCAAAGAATCTCCCAGACCATTCATAGGGGAATTTCACTCAGGAGATACAACGGAACTAACTTCAGGGAATCTAACAATATTTAACTAGACATGTAATGGGATTTGACTGAGTAAATGTGGATCTAGTGGAATGCTACTGGAAACTCACAAAATCACAGTTCTGTGTTCTTTTCCCTCCCCTTTCTGTCCAAATTTTTGCTCTTTATTTCGTCCCATGAAGTTTTAATTTCCTCTAAATCCTTTCTTCATATCTTTCCCCACCCTATTTATGTCATCTTGCTTTTTACCAGGAATTTCTGTCAACCTCTCACTGTTCATCCATAAAACTCGAAATAGCCATTTTAAGCTTTCTTTCGCTGTAATCCTTAAGGTTGGGATCCAAAAAAAAAAATTCCTCTTCCTAGTGGAAGTGACTTAGTCTTCCCAGCAGTAATAAAACTATCGTCAGATAATTCGTCAAGAAAACGTTTAGTATATCTTTCTCTATCGCTTCAAGTGTCGATTTTTGACTGCTACCGTCACCATGGCCTCCAGTATCCTAATTTTAGCTCGATAACTTGTCTTCCTATTGTCTGAAATATTTTTCAGTCGCGAAAAACTCCTTGTGTTTTGGCAATTCTATTTTATACATCTTCGCTGCTTCCACCCTGTTTATTAATAGTGCCCATCAGGTACATGAAGCTAGGCGCTTGGTAGATTTTCTTGTTATGTCTCCTCTATATCCTCATTTATTCCTAGTTTAAGTGACTTAGCCTTCCTAGCAATTCATTCAATCTATTATCGCACCCTGAGCCCTCAAAACCACAAAAAATTCAATACTTTTGTTTCCTACCTTTTTTATCTCAGATACTGAAATCGTCTGCAGAATTAAGGTCGGGGGGACTTTACCTTTCTATTGGCTCTGGGGATTTCTCAAAATCTTGTCGATTACTCAAAAAGTAAAAAGTCACAATATACTGGTTGATCAAAACATACAGCTTACCAGACTGTTATGTGCAGAGACAAATCATCGCACGTATAGAAAGTTCACCGGGGAATTTTCATTTTATTTCAACTTTCAAGCAATGTACAAAGTTAATTTCAGATTTGTATGTCAATTTCTCGACCTGGCTAAAGTCTTGTACCATTCTACTACAGGTACCTTAGACACAATTTAGACTAATGGACGCAGTTCACAGACTACTTGGATATTTCACAGAAACCAACATTGACGCCTTAGAAACAATGGGAGATGATGAAGAGGAAACGAAAATGAGTTTTACAGAGGGAATATGCACAAAGCATTTCAGGCTGGACGTCTTTTCAGCTCGTTTTGATGATTTTTCAACTGCTCACGCTCCTTGAGTTGGCTTTAGAGATTTTCTAGCTTCAAAATCAGGAAAGTCAAAACCGACACATGTAGCTCTAATAGTTTTCTTGACTTCTTAACAATGAATGGGACTAGCGGTAGAAAATAAAGAAAATGAGAAATATAACTTTTTTAAACTCAGTTTCAAAATGGAATAAAGTAGGATTTTTTTTTTCCGAGAATCTATGAATAAAGGTGAAAATGACGGGCCCAAAACGGAGTGGGCCTTGGATAACATAGGTATCAAACTGTTTTGAGCTATAAATGCATAAAAGAAAAAGCAGGCAAAATGAGGAAAACGACCAAGTCATGTAAAGCCCAATTCATTTTACGCCCCTCGTTTTCACTTACATTCCTAGATTCTCGAGAAAAAAAAATATTTACTACTTTTTAGTCCATTTAGGAAACGAGTTTTTAAAAAGTATATTTATTATTTTCAACTTTTTATTTCTTCAAAACTCAAAAGTCTTTAGTTTAATATCCTTGATAAGCCCAAACCAAAAGGACTTACTTGACTCGGAATGCTTGTCATTATCCTAGACCAAAAGACTAAATGATTCGTGATGCCCAAAAATGAAACCATACCAGCCGTGCATTGTCCCCTTTTCTATAACTTAGAAGTCCTGTAATAGCGAGGATCGTTTAAATATTTTATGGTACAATCCAAACTTTCAGGTACAATTTGTTATATCCTCAAACCACCTCCAAAGTTGACCCTAGCGCCACGTTGGTCTTCTTTTGCCAGACAAATATAAATTACTTGACATATAAGGGGAACTGCCCCCTTCACAATTTTTCCAAACGCAATTTTCTTTGAGAATCTGAAAAAAAAGCAAAACTTCACAGCAAAGAGTTAGGAGGTAAGGAGGACGGAGGCACTCTGCTGTGAAGTTTGGCTTTTTTTTTCAGATTCTTATAGAAAATTTGCGACTGGAAAAATTGAAAAGTGGGCAGTTCCCCTTATATACTAAGTAATTTATATTGGCTTTAAGTTCTAAACAGGCTCCTTACTTTATTTGAAAAACCTTTTCTGTTTGTGTAATTACATTTCACGAAACTGTGAAGTTTTATGAATACAATACTTCTGGCAACGCAGAAAAACGGTGAATATTTCAATGATCTCTGTTTGAATTTTGATGGGTAATCAAACAGTTCGTGGTAAAAAACTGCAAGGAGTGGCCCGGTTTAATAGTAACCGAAACTTCAAAAAACACAATTTTGATACCAAGAGATATACAAAAAGAATTTGCTTAATATGCTGATTCCAAATATATAAGTTTCATATTATCCATCGAAAGCTAAGAGCCTGAGAAAATTGGTCTGATTTTTGAAAAAAGGGGAAAAGACCCCATCAAAGTCATAGAATTTTAATGAAAATCACACCATCGGATTCAGCGTATCAAAGAATCTTACTGTAGAGGTTTCAAGCTCATATCTAGAATAATGTGGAAGTTAGTAATTTTTCCAGAAGAAAAATCACGGATGATTGTTTATTTGTTCCTTGTTTTTTTTGTGTGTTTTTTTTTCAGGGGTGAGCGTATCGGCCCAGTGGGCTAAAACGTCGAGAGAGGGCTCATTCTATGGAAAATAAAAAGTACTAGTGCCCTTTTCAACTTACCAAAAAATTAGAGGGCAAATAGACCCCTCCAACAGCCCTTTTTCTCAAAATCGCCTGATCAAAGTTTTGAGATAGCTTTTTTCTTCAACATAGTCAAAAATACCAATAAACTATGTCTTTAGAGATAAAATGACCCCCTATAGCCCCTGGAGAAAGGTTTTTAAGTTATAAAATGTATCCATTGTTTTATTTGTTACTGCGAAGTATGCATACATTTTTTGAGTGGGGAGGGAAGGACGAATTTTCTCTTGAGAGGATTTTGCATGGTGAGAATTTTTATGGAGAGGGAAATTTCAAGGGGGTGAACTTTTCAAGGGAAGTTTTACACTGAGTGAATTTGCGATAATCCCTATACAAAATTTCTTTATATGTCTTGCTTTCTCTTTGGCGATTCAATTTTAGGCGTGGAAATATTAAGGGAAATTGTCCGGGGTAAATTTTCACCTTGATTGAATTGCCCAGAGGATATTTTCCGTGGAGATGGAGCCAGGTATCCTGGCGTTATTTAAGGAATAATCAAAAATCAAGTTTTTTCAACTGAAAGTAAGGAGCACCATAAAAACTTAAAACGAACAGAAATTATTTCGTATATGATATGGGTTGAACCCTCCTCACTTTTCACTTTCCTCGCCTCAAGACCTCACTTTTTGCGCAAAAGTTTAAATTTTGTCCCAATTCTTTAAAAACAACTGCTGAAACACAAGGGTTGTATAATCAGAACAATAAGAGACTTTTTTTTTTTTAAGATGCTGAAAAACTGTATCGAGAAGAGCGAGGTGTTGAGCCTTTTGATATATGTAATAATTTCTGTTCGTTTTAAGTTTTGATGTTGGTCCTTACTTTCAGTTGAAAAAACTTTTTTATTTATTTAATAGAGCTTAGAGACAAACATTTTTCTGGTGGCAATGGAAAAGTATGTCAGTTAAAGCAAAACTATATAAAATGAAAACATCAATTAATTACAAAAAATACACGAAACAATAGCCTACTTACAAAACTAAGATATAAACTCCCAGCATTCAGTTCTGCTGAGCAGTCCCGAAGCGTTGGACGGATATTTTTTTAACAGTTTCGACAGTTTTTAGCTTGTATCAAATTGTTTATCAAAAGTAACGCATTATCAAAGTGGTTTGTTAAAAGTAAAACATTAAAATTAGGAAAATCAAATAAAAAATTTTAATTCAGTATTTTTAATCTAACTTTGAATCCTAAAAACCAATCTATCGATGCCTTTACATATCATAACTGTAGAAAATAAAATTTCTTTTAAAGTGACAACTTGATAAATGCAGTCACTCCTGGAAAAAAAAAATGATAATAAAAAACAAATAAAAACGTATCCGTTCAGAGGGAAAGTACAAAAAATTCCTAGCATTCCATTCAGGAGAAACATTTCTGATTATAGTAACTTCACATATCAGGTTATGGGCACTCTTGCAATGCAAGCAAAAGTTGACGGTATATATTTACCAAAATTGCCCCTTATTAAGTTTTTTTCTTTGTGTTTTCTATAATTATTCGAAATTTCTTTTGTCCTAATACCTGCACTAATTACTAATAAACAACTACATATTTAGGATTACATAAAAAGCTGATTCTTTGATTGAATGTCATCAATAGTTAGGCTCTTGTACTTTCCATATTGACAAGTATCGTTATTTACTTATCATTAATTAGTATGAAAAATTTGATTTTTTTGCTCCAGCCAAATCATATAGAAAAAATTCTTGTGGAAAACTGGAAAGGGGTCACTCAGTCACAAATTAGAACTTATATAGTCCTTATTAAAGGTCAATATCTATTGGCAAGCAGCACACATTTTTTTTCCATGGTTTTCCTATTCAGCTCTTTCTCCTTTGGTTTCCTTATAATTACTTTATAGTCCCAAATTTTCAGCGGGGGGCCTGGAATTTTTGGACTAAATATTGGGGATAAAATTTGGGATTACATGGATCATTTTGACTGGACAAAGTCCAATCAAAATGACCCACATAAACGGGGATAGAACATAACTCTGCTCAACTCCTAATTTCATAGAAAACCAGCTACTAGCCTCGTTTCCTACCTTGACAGAAGTGTCACTCTCGTGCAAAGCATTAATCACTTCAATGTATTTTTCTGGTATACCATACAAGGATAAGACCTTTGTTGAAGTTCCTCTATCAGCTGAGTTCATAATCTTCCGCATCTTGTTTCTTACATTATTGCCGCTATATTTAAGAAACTTATTTACCGCATTATCCGCAGCTGGGGCCTTATTATTTCTTCATCCTTTTAGTACTGTTACTAATTCTTCCTTACAAAATAAATCCAGAACACTGGCACAAGTGAGAAAATGTTCTAAAAAATCGTGTGAAGTTTCTGGGGGACCAGTCCCTCCCGCCCCATCCATAAATAAGCCAAAGCCTATTCTGTCTAAAAGCTGGTATTCCAATTTTCTGGCTGGAAATCAATATTGATAGACCTTTTCAACCTTACTTAGCACGCTAACGTGCTTAGTACACCAAAGACCGTAAAGTCTGTATGTACAAACACATACAGACCGACGATTCACTGCAATCCCAGTGGCACACCGATGCCACCAAAAGCTTTATCCACTCTGGTGTGCCTTTCTTCGATAGCGTGCTAGTGATTACTCGGCTTGGCGTTAGGGTCTAATCCAAAGCGAAAAAGGGTTTATCGTCGATGTGACATGTATAGAAACCTTTAAGTTTCAAACTAATCATCACCCAGAAACAGCGCTCAAATTTGGTTCCTGAAAGAGGAGGAAGATGCTAACACAAAAGAGAAGGCTGCTTGCTTGTCAGGTTATTCTAGTATATTGTCTGTGAAATAGAAATTCATGCCACACATTTGCTATTTTCTCCTGTTTTGCTATGTCTTTCAGCTGATTTATCATTTTTAAAATTTGACTAGCTTAGAGGCCTTTTTTCGCGTCAACCAGCTGGTTTAACCAATGACAGCTTTGGTTTAACCAGCTTGTATGTTTAACGCAAAAACGGAAAAAATTACATATGGTTGAGCTCAAACAAAACTGGTTCGCGAAAACACTTTTTACTTGTCGGTTTGGGCAAAAAATTTCAAACATAAAACATCCGTATAGTGTTAAGAGTGTCATTCTATTATAATTAAATGATTTAGCACTGGCTTAATTTCCTCCGGATTTGACATATTTCACATTAGTTTGAGGTCAGAGAGAATTGAAAAATGATCTAGCATACTCTCTGGTATATTTGAAGAGATAGGAAGGGTCAGAATTAGTGGAATCTTGGGTTAAATTGTTCAGGTAATATATTGGAAAATGTTGTATTCATACTGTAAAAGCAAAATTATCTATAAAAAAGTCCTAAATGATAAGACTTTAGCTTTGTTGAGCTACCCTAAACAGAGGATAAAATTCTAGTTTGACTTCTTTTTGTTTTGATTTGGAATTCTACTAGCCTACCAGGCTATAGATTAAATTTCCAGTCAAATTCCAGTTTAGCTACTTTTTGCTATCTTTGATTGGGGTTATGTTAGGTGAATGAAACTTTCAGTGATTAATCCATAGCTAAAAATATACTCTGAGAAGCTATTGCTAAGCTTATGTGATAACACTCTTCTGTTTTTAAATCTTGGAATTTTGCGTATTGGACTGGTCTGTAACTATTAAAATTTTGGTAAAACAACATCTTACCTTAATTTTCAGCTAGCAGTTTCTGTTTCTCTGGTTTTAGCTCTGAAAATGCAATTCTTGTTATTTGAGTAGAATTTTAAGCCATATCAGTGTTTTGTATTTAAATATAGGGAAATGTATATCCTGAAAGTTTCCTCATTTTCCTAACCTAAACCTTTTTCAAGATAATACAAATTTATCTAAAATAGAATTTTACCAAACAGAAGTTTAACCTAATAATTTGTAATAACATATTGTTCAGGCTAGCCTTTGCAATCCCTACAAATTCTGGCTCTTCACAATAAAGCACTATTACAGGCTTAGCCTAACAAAAGAAAGTAGCAAACTGCTTAATCTTAATAAAAAAAAATCCAAAGGACTTTATATTTCTTCAATACAAAATATATATTAATTTTTGTTTTCAGTAGAATACTAGTTAAGTGTAAACCAGCAAATGTTTAAGAATTTTTTGAGGGGAGACAGCTGCCTAAAATTAACAAAATATTTCTGATAAGCACAAAAATATAACAAATTAAGCTAAACTAGGCAAATAGTTTTTTTCTCACTGAACAGTTACCATAACACATAATGTGTTGTAAGATTTTTGCAGTACTTGTGCATTATAGCCACCACATTCAAGTTCTATTGAGAAGTTTAGTTTGGCTAATGTTAATGGCATAAAATAAAATATGATGAATATATAAAACTTTATCAACAAAATTATGAAAACTACAACAAAGAATCCTGGAATTTGTAAATCAGCATCATATCTAAATATACTGTATCTTACATTGTGATAGATTGTTTTAATGCCCTACTGTACAGGGGTAAATATTTAAATTATGTATCATAGGCAATTATCTGAAGAGTAATCTATTAAAAGTCTCCTGAGCTAACTAGGGAAGTTTTTTCTTTCTTTTTTACTTGCTTTAGCCTGTATCCAGTTCCTGATTGCCATATAAATTCCATATTCATAGTTAAATAACATAAGCCTTTGTATATAGACTATACCTTGTTGCTAATTTTTCTGGGCATAGAATGTTTGATTTGGTAAAGCCCTAGAGAAGGACCTGAAGAGAAAGAAACATAATAAAAAAAAAAATTCATGCTTCATAATTTTTAGAATAATAGCTGGTAACACATTTTATATTCAACTTTGCTCTACTTTACCCCTCAATCCTCCCAATATAAAAATGTATTGCTGAAATTTCCTATTTTCCATTTGTTTTGTCAATCTGTCTCTCTAACTTCATCCCATGTAGCTGTAAATTAAACAAATGTGACAAACAATAACTAGAAAAACAGGTGACAGGAGGTTAAATGCATTGAAAATATGAAATTTGAGCCATATTTATGCACATTGGGAGGGGGATTCAGATAAAGCATAGCCTAACTTAATGATTTTCTCTTGCTATGTAGGGTAATTGGAAAGTCACTTGTATATCATGCTGTCCTTTTCAGTTTTAGTTGGATAGAAAAAATCCAAAGAAAGTCCCCTTTGAAAAAATAGGAGCCACAAAGTGAGATTGTATTTGTCAAAGCTTGGAGGTTTGTCCCTTCTGTCTGTTTAAACAAAACAGAATCTTAATTGAAGCTTTGTTCATTTCTATCTTAAGGGTGCACAACAATTATGATATAAGGTACTTTTCTTTATTCAATTGTCTTCTTTGTTGTCTAAAAGACTTTTTTTTAATCTAGATGTTTCATAAATTGCTCATTTTTACCAGAAGTTCATTTGACCTACTTTGAAATCCCTGGTCTTAAAATTACATTTGACTTTGTTAAAGCTAGGAGACATAGACCTTGTGTTTGTTTAAAGAAAGTGAATAAACATTAGTAATTTGTATTGCACTAAAGCCCTAGGGCCATCACAATTCCAAACAAAAAAGAAACTTCACTTTAGAATATTCAATATTGTCTAACATAACAGAAACAAAGAAAAAAAATTACCAAATTTTACTTCTGCACTCTACTGTCAACATGAGACATTGTCCTAAATTTTAAAATCTTGCAAAACATTCATCCCTCATCACATTCACCAGCCATCTCTCATCAAGCCTACACTTCATTTCTCATCTCAATCAATCCTACAAATGCATCAAATAACCCACTCTCTCATTAGTGCTTCCATAGATATGGTCAAAGTAAGAGCCATCTTGCTTACATTTTATTATATCTAGAGGTTTTCTATAGCTAAGTCAGTACTTAAATATTTCATACACCTTTGTAAACAACCTTAAGATGGTAAAATAGGTTGGATTATCCAAATTTTTAGTTGCCACAATATATTTCAATCATTATTGTAATATAAAGGGCAGCCAATAGTAAAGGACCTCAATAAATATTTTAAGGTAATTAAAAAGGTTTATTACTCAAAAACTTGATAAAACTAAAAGGGACTTTTTAATGATTGATTACTTTAAAATATCTACATTATACACAACAATAAACCTTTGCTATAAAGGGAAAGTCAGTAAGGCCCAAAAACTATTCAATACTAATTGTGGTTTGAGACAGTTTGCTGAATGTCTAAATGATTTTAGATAGTAATGAAGATAAAATGTGGTCAAACTCAACACCAATATGCAAGTAAGTAAGTATGGCAGCACTGACACATCAAGGTCTAAACTGGCAGTGCTAATTTCCACTTTGTGACCCTTTGGTCAAGAATTGCAATTAAGGGCTGGGGGCCAGAAATCTTGTGCTTTTGTACACCCTCCCTGCTTACCTTTTGCATATTTCTCCATTTGCCTATTTAGAGCTGGTTTAGATCTGTCTAACATCACTGACCCCCATTTAAAACATATAAACAGGCAATACTAGGAATCAAACCTGTACCCCATGGACAAAGGATTTCTTACTAAGAGTGCTTTCCACTTAGCCAAGAACATTATTACAACCAGAGTAGAACAACTATTAAAAAAAAATATTGAAAAAAAACAAGATGGATTTACAGCCATTTTCACTAATCTTCAATACACATTGTATTTTACTTAGACAAGTTATTGTAAGGCAGGTGTCAACAAAGCTCCAGCAGGGATTGCTTTACTTAAGATGCAAACTAGCATGGTGAATACTTAGCTGGTAAAAACCAAATACACTAGCAATGCCAGGAATTAAACCTGTACCCCTTGGACAAAGGATTCCCAAACCAGAGTGCCAACAACTTAGCAAGGAACACAAATGTGACCAGAGAACTATTATTTGAAAAAAGAAATATTGAAAAAAACTCAATTCATGGTTGTTGCTTTTCTCTACTGTCCCATAAACAATATATTTTATTTAGACAAATTAATTTTAAGACAGGTATCAACAAAACTCCATCAGGGATTGTATTTACTTAAGATACAACAAGCAATGTGATTGCATAGCTTTGTGATATTCTAGTCTTAAATAATGATAAAAAAGCAAATTTACATTTGCTATTTGTTTTCCAAACCATTTTAAGCAAAACCATTTGCAACAGCAATATGTCTATGGTTAGATTAGTGTCTATCCAAAATGCTTTACAACAGAAGGGACACATTTCTTGCAAAGCAAATACTCAGCTTTAATGCTATTCTGTGTCATCTCTAAAAAATTAAACTGTATCAGGTGTATTTTGATATAAGATACTTCTAAGACTTTTAGCAAGGGGGCAGGCATTTCTTCACAATTTATACAATGTGTAAAAGAGCACCAGGGGGTGAGATTGAAAAAAAAAACTTTCAGGGATGGGTCTAAAGGCTAAAGTATGTTCTGGGAAGGTCTGCTTACATGGAGTACAAAGAAACTGTTTCACAGCTTTCCTCAATCCACTTTATAAGGTTTTAAAGATATGCAGACATTTCCTAAATGTTGAAAAAAAAAATATTGATATGGCTTAAAATGCTACTCAAATAAAAGGAATTGCATTTTAAGAGCTAAGGCCAGAGTAAAAGAAACTGATAATTAAAAATTAAGGTAAATCTTGTTTTGTCAAAATTTCAATAGTATAGGTATAGACCTTTTGAGTAAGCAATTATCTAAGACTTAGAAATCAGAAAAGGGTTGACATAGAAGCCTGGCAGTACCTTCCCAGAGTGTTTTTGACCCTGGATTAATTACTGAGTTTCATTCTTGTAACCTATTCCCTTTCCAAGAGAATGAAAATTAGCTAAACTAGAATTTTACGTATTTTTTGCTTTGGATTCATTACTGGAAGTTCTATTTTCCTGACTTAACCCATTTCTAAGATAGCAAACAGTAGCCAAACTAGAGTTTGACCTGAAAATTTATCCATGGCCCTATAGGGTAAGGCTGAAATGTAAAGAGTTCTGACAAAGATGCAACATATCTTGAAGCATCTAGTAAGAATAGTAATTGGATTAACAATGCTTTATAACCACTAGGGTCTTGCTTCATCAAGGTTTTATCTCTGAAGCCAAATTACCAAGCTAAGGTCAAGTCTAGGGCATCAAAAGGATGAAACAAAGATTCCCAAGTATCTACATAAGTTTTCAAAAGCATATTCAAACTCTTGACTTCCTGTATTAAGGCCTATGTGAATCAAATTGCAGGATATAACCCAACATTTATCCAAATAGCCCTAATATGAAAAAAACAAAATTAAACCTTACTTTTGCGTGGCTAGAATTCTATTTGTCAGCTTATAATTCTTATTTTATATAGACTTATTTATAGCCTACGAATTCTTCTTTTCGAAATCTACGCCTGAAAAGGTCAACCAACAATTATGAATGGTAGAACCCTACGGTTAAAAACAATGACAGTTCTGGTTAAATTAGAGTTCAACCAGTCAATTGTTTCACGCAAAATCACTTTTCATGACAACCTGGTTTGTCACTGTTTCACGCAAAAACAGCGGTTGAGCTCAACCACACCGAGTGGTTGAGCTCAAACAGTCTCTTTGGTTGACGCGAAAAAAGGCCTTAGATGCTCTCAAACAAAATCAATTGCGCATTTTTTACCAAGCCATATGATTTAACCAATTCGCATTGACTTTGCTGTTCCCTTAGAAGTTCAACATTTAAATCATAATATGATGGATCTAAAATTCAGTAAAACCGTATCAAATGGTTATACCCACTAAGGAATTACAGAACTGTCGATACACTAAATAGCTTTAGTGGTATTAGATCTTTTGGAGCTGGGCCTCAAGGTCTAGGCAAAGTAAGATAGACATTTTTTTATACCTAGAACCGGATTCTCTTGGCAGACCAAAAATTTTCAGCGAAAATATAGTCCAACGCTGCCCATCCGAAATGCCCTCGTTTACAGAAACAGAACAAGAGACAAATTACAGCTTTTGTTGCCCTTTAGGGTTTTCACCTATTTACAATTCTCATGTTAGTTCGCGGCTTCTGAAATGGTAAAGAATTTTTCAAAGTAGAAGTTAGAAAACAATGCAAGTTCATAATTGCCTAGCATATATGCTTACGCCTACGCTATCTAAAATTACCAGTGTTGTATAGGCTAGGCAATTTCTCAGGGGCAAATTAAGGGTGTAGGAAGGAATGATTTGGTTCTAATTTTGGTAAATTTGGGGGGGGGTGTTATATCATTGACCAAAAATAAGGTGAACATGCCAGTTTTTCTGCTCTTTCAGAAAAGCCAACAGCAATTAGCCTACCTTAAATTGCACTTGCCAGCAATAGGATGATTCTTTAGTTGCCAGTCAGTGAAGATAATGCTCTGACTGATCAGGTGAGTCTCAAACTAATCACCAGGGCTTGTTGCACCATTCCTCATCAACTGATGCTATGAATAACACAATACTGACAAAAGAGACACCAACAAAACTTCAAAGCATAGCACCCATATTCATAAATACTTTAGTACTCAGCAGCCAAAACCCACCCCTCCCAACTTCAATGATAAATACAAGAATACTTAAGTATCAATTCACAAGACTAAATATTAAGGTAAAATTCTAGTTGAGTGACTTCTTGCAATCTCAGAAAGGGGTTAGGTTAGGAAAATGAAACTTTCAAGGATAGGTCTACAGACTAAAGTATATCCTGGATAGGTATTTTAAAGTACCCACCTCCACTCCTCCCTCTAAAGAGCCCTGAAATTCACCTACATGACAGATTTACACCTATTGAAATTTTGACAAAACTACATTTTACCTTAATTTTCAGTTACCAGTTGTTTTTTCTCTGCCTTTAGTTCTGAAAATGTAATTCCTGTTAAATCAATAGAATTCTGAGCCATATTAATGTTTTTTTTTTTTCAAAATTTAGGAAATATATTTGAATATCTTTAAAACCTTATAAAATGTAATTGAGCAAAGGTATGAAGCTGAAAACAATTTTGTTATACTTTATTCAAGCAGAAGATCTATATTGCAAGGTTTCACTTTTATAACACATATATTTTTGAAGGTCATCAAAGGTGAGGGCCCTCTAGAGGGAAAAGGAGTAGAGGTTGTTACTTCAGAATACCTTCCTGGACATACTTTAGCCTGTAGACCCATCCCTGAAAGTTTCATTTTCATAACCTAACCCATTTCTGAGATAGCAAGAAGTTCACCAACTAGAATTTTACCAAATATTAATTTAGTTTACCTTTAATACAGTGAATTTAAAATCCCTTTCTTCTCTAAATAGAAATTTTAGAAATCACCATAACTTAGGCTTATAAAGCACAGATAGGGTGGGCATACACAAAAGAAGTCTAGAAGTCACAAAAAGACATATCATGTCCTATCACAAGGGAGGAATTTGACTTCTTGGGTATTCACAAATATTCTAATATGTCATTCAATGCAATTTATGTCAGCAAATACAATCTCACAAAAATATACTATATCAAGTTACAGGAGCAGAGAATTTGGGTTTGTCATTGGGTGCTTGGCTATTCACAAATATTCCAGATATGTCATTCAACTTATGAGTTTTGTTGTCAAATGTAATTTGACTTAGCTACATTAGATCAATTTATGAGAAGGGGAATTTGGGTTCTCTTTGGTGCTGAAGTATGATCAGCTTTCAGCATATTTTTGCAAAGAAAATTAGACTTGACTTTTTCACTTAATTTTTTTTTTTTAAGGAACAGAATTGTTAATAATGTTTTATCCAAAATTTGTGGAGACTGACCCCTGGTCCTTTATGGTTTGCCCCCCCCCACTCAAAAGCAATATTAAAATTATTTTATTCCAAAACTTATAGGAGCTGGTCCTTGGCCCTGTTTGGCGCAACTACCCCCCCCCCCCAAAAAAAAAGAGAAAAAATCATCATTTGCAATACTTTATTTTTAAATTTATGGGAGCTGACCAATGTCCCCTCATGGCCTTAGGAAAGCTCTGACTCCATGGCCATAGGTGTTGGTTCCCATAACTTATGGAACAATATATTGTTAATGATTTTTGGGGAGGCAAAAGTCCTGTTCCCAAAGGTTTTGAAATAAAACATCACTAGTGATTTTTTGGGGGGAGGGGGTTGAGGGTGGTGCCATGGTGGCTCAGAGGTCAGCTCCCATGGGTTTGGAATAAAATATTGTTAATATTTTTTTTTAGCAGGGGGGGGGGCATAAAGGGCCAGGGGTCAGCCCCCATAAGCTTTAGACTAGGCCTTAGACATTGTTAATAATTATGTTTCTCAAAAGAAATTAAGTAAAATCTAATCTAACAAATTGTAAACCTTTGCAAAAATGTAATGACAGCTGGTTAAACTCCATAGCCAAGAAACTTATTTGAAATATCTTTTAGTGTGCAAAGATCCCAAATTCACCCTCCTGTAACTTGATATAGGGTAATGTCTCATTTTCCATGGGGGGGGGGGAGATGGATTTTCCAAAAAGAAAATTCTAGCACTGATCCTATATATTTTTGAATGTTAAACCAAACCAAACAACTTCTATAACTCAGAATTGCCTTTTCAGAAACTGTCTCCTGGAATCATTTATTTCAAAACCTTAGGCTTTTTATCTGTTGAAAGTATCAAAAGACATTTACCTTTTCATTAAGAATGCATGTTATATCAAAAAGCCACTGCACAAAGAACCCAGAAACTTATCTCCTTACTGTAACTTGATATCCTTTGACTGTTTATGCAATTGCAATTGTTGGCAGAGTGCAGGTGTTGAAAAGAAAATACAGACTTTGTAGTATTTTTACAGATGCCCATGCCATCTGTATTTTACTTTTTTACACTGATATCATATAATTCTTTGCAGAAACTACAAGTGCTGAAAGTTGACCAAATGTAAGCACCCACATAACCCAGAATTTGATGCTCTCCCCTCTGTAACTTGATATTATTTGACTTTATGGAATTGCAATTACCAATATCAATGCAGGGAGCAGGTGTTTTTACATGGGGCCATGCCATCTGGATTTTTACTAACTGTAAAATATCACCAAATTGTTAATTGAGAAAGAAAATTAAAAATTACAGTATCCTAATCAATTTAATTTGGATATTTGGTTATCTTAAAAGGTAGGTGCTATGGGCTCTGGGCACTGGAGTTAATGTTTTGGGCTCTTGGGTGCTAAAATGTCATTGGTAGAAGATACTCTATCCTGGTCTAACAAGTTCCATAGACACCCCCCTATTGCTGTGCAACTTTGAGTTGGTATGCTTCTTGAAAAGTTATGATCATGTACTCTTGTTCTTGAAGAGATATCCAGATGAAGATATTTAGAACAAGTTTTTTTTTTATGGCTGAGCAGCTTGAATGTCATAATTGCATCCCATCTCTTTTGGCAATGAGCCAGTATAGGTTAATTCAATTTTTCAAGCCAAGAGGGGTAAGGAACGTCATAAAAAGCTCTGATGCATTTAGTTGTATGTCTCTAAACTGATTTTAGGGTATCTTGGTCTGATTTATTAATTGGGTTGGCAATTCACTTATTGTAACATATGGACCAGCAACCCCCCTCCCCCCTCACAGAACTCAAAACCAAATCTCTCATTCGTTCACTTTAGAAAGTTTTAAAATAAGAATCTCTTATACATATAAAGATTTTAAAGTGTAAATTCATTATTCCATAGGATTTGTGCTTTTGGCACAAGCTTTATAGCAAACTAAAAATGATACTTTTTTTTTTACTACCAAAATTAGATTCAAACTTTTGAATAAAGCCAATTAGAAACCAGATTTCTATTTCTGGTCTGGTCAACAAACTGGAGGTGAAAACCCTCGTTGTAATAGATCTTTGCAAGGAGGTTAGGCCATATGTTGTATAATCAAAAAAAGAGTTGTGTTGCAACATTTCTGAGGTCAGTCTACCCAGTGCTTAATTTAGAAATCCGGGTTGATTTGGGATATATAAGGTGAACCAAAAGTTAGGAGTGTAATTCAGTTTTTTTGCACACAGTCTTTGATGCACATTATACTGCTATCTTTCACTGAAGTCATTTTACCTGAAGTTGTATATGAAGTAAGAAAATAAAATTATTGTCAATAATTGTGTTTGTCTTTGAGTCAAGGTACCAGGTACAGTTCCTATTGTCTACTGGATCGTTCCCAAGGGAATCTGCCCAACTCGGGAGACCTGAATGTCATGATAATGATTTTGTTTTCATGGTTATAGAAATTTGTCAATAGAACCCTCTCACTCTACATCCCTTAACTATAAAGCTCCCATACCACAATCCAACTTAACTTTATAAGAAACCCCTTAACTTTATAAGAAACCCCCCGCAACATAACTTTATAAGACCCCCCCCCGTTTCAAAATCTAGCTTAGGCCAAATTAAACCTTTAAAATGCTTTGAAACAACTGAGGAGGAACAGCTACTGAAAGTTCTCTTAAATATACCAAGAGTCTGACTAGTTTTTGCAGCAACAGTCTGGGCATGCAAACCAAAATTTAACTCTTCATCAACTAATAGACCCAAGCCATGTTTGGCATGACTACTGACAATAGCTTGCCTTGTTTTGCCCACTTACTTAATTGAGTACTGGTGTTATGTTTTTTATTTTTAATCAAAGTGGATAACTTAGCATTTCTGGACATTGAACTCCAGATTCCAAGTCTCTGACCAGCAAGTAAATGAGTCCAAGTCTGCTTGAAAGGTTTCTATTTCTTCTGAATTTTCAACTAAACCAATTACCTTAGAATTATCTGAATAAAGGCTTATTTTATTTTTGATGTTAGAAGGTGCATCATAAATGAAAATATTGGATAAAGTTGGGCCTGAGACTATGCCTTGAGGCACTCCATATCTCACTTCCACAAAATCAGAGAGAAACGTTCTCTCATTTTCCCCAAACACTTTAACTGCTTGTTTTTTTTATTACTCAGGAAAAGCATCACCCAGTCAATAGTTTCTATATTAATATGAATAACTTCTAGCTTAATGTATAGTATCCTGTGATAGACCTTATCAAATGCTTTTGTAAAGTTCAACAAAATCTGGTCATATGGGAAACCCTTGTCTATAAGTTTGATGACATATTCATATGCTCAGATAAGGTTGGTCTTAACTGATCTAATAGAACAGGAACCATGCTGGCATGGGGACATCAGCTTAACTAGAGTCAGATGTTGAATGACTGTGGAGTTGACTGTACTTTCAAATATTTTTCCTACAAGAGAGGTGACACTGATTGGTTAGTAGTTGTGTGCCTTATCTCTGTTAGCACCATTGTGCATTGGGGTAGTATATGATTACTTCCATGCCACAGGTATACACTTTAAATCCAGAGGCTTCTGGAAAAGCTGGGGAAAAGGAAGAAATAATATTAACTGTAAGCCTACCTGGTAATTCAATTTAAACTCTTTACAGACCCTCGAAGATGATACATTTCTCTTATTTTTGGCTGTGTAAAAGGGATAAAAATAACAATTCTTACTTCATTATGTGCAGAATAATTGTAGTTAACACATTTTAGCTGCAGCTCCATACATAAAATAGCTATTAAGCGGTTTCACCTTTTTTTGCAGATCAGTAATATAAACTGCCCCAAATTTACCCTAATATTTTTGAATGTCCAATTGCACCTGGGCAGACTTGATAATATTAACTTTTTTATATTGGTCTACTTTGTGAGCCTAGCTAGAAGATAAGAAAAACATGTTAAGAAAACTTTATGTGCACCCTCCTAATATACAAAAATATGGCAAAAATTATATATTTCACATGCAGTTTGCCATTTGTTTCTCTTATTTCAACCCAAGTACCTGTACCTGAAGTATAATGGAAAGCAGAATATGTTCACTACAATTTTCTGTATGCTATGAAGTAACAATTATTTTTTTAACATGTTTCCTTCTCAATAGCCCCAATTCTAGGCTAATACCAGATCTCCCAGTCTTGAATTACATCTATGTATCTAATTCTGCATTCCATTTCAAAAAATTTGCATCTCTCTATAAAATTTTATACTTTAGAGAATTTGATATTTTAAAGAATTGCCCTATCTTGTCCAATACAAATTTCTTTAGTTTGTGTGGCCAAGCTATCTAGAATTGATTGGATGGTCTTGCCATAACTTGTACAGCTTTGAGAAGAGATCCAAATAAACAACAGAAAACTAAAAGCCAACATCTACTTTCCCAGGAATCCTAGAAAAATATTCAACTTCTCCTGTTTTGTACTGGAGGTTAAGATATTGAGATTCAATGAAATTTACATCATTACAAAGCATGAATATGTTTTTTTGAGTGAATGAAGCAGAATTTTCTTTTAAAAATTGAGGAAAGGGCTTTCCCTAAAAAAAAATTATAGAAAACCTGCATGGAAAACATTAAACATAAGCTCAAAAGAAGAATCATCGAATATTCTGACAGCTCTGGAAATTCCCTGTTGTTCTAACTGCCCTGACTGAAATCATTTGGTCATATGTCATATTGGTCAGAACTCAGAACACCCTATATGAGTTTGTCAAAAGGTACTATTGATTTGTACCTTGAACAAATAGTTGTCTGTTTTATTTCTATGTGATCTTTGTTTTGCTAGTTTTTTTTTCTCTGTTTTGCAATGGTGTTTTAACAGAATTCATTTATCTTTATTTTCTTGTTCCCAACTGTATTTTCCCACAAATGAGGGTTTTGGTATTTAGAGAATATTTTTGAAATTGATTATAATGCACATGAGTTTTGTCCTCAGCCAAACAAATTTATTCTTGCACAGATAAAAAGTATTTCACTCCTAAAATTAAGGTTGTGTGTAGGGTTTTTGAATCTTCAGTTCATTGATGGATTTTGAAAGTTTGAAGGAAGGTAGACAAACTGCTGGCTCGAGTTTGCTGCAGACTTGGCACAAGATGACAATACTGCTGCTAACAATTGCTGTAGCAGCAAGCTGCCTGAGGCCAACACAGCTTCTGATGCTCCTTCTTCAACTGTATTTTTTTCAAAGCTTCACTCTTTACCCTCTCTTATGAAGATCCAAGTTCCTTTAAGTCCTTCCTGATGGCCTCGCCCCATCCCATTTAGGGATTGTCTCCTTTTTTGTCCCAGGATGGATGTCCAAAAAGATCAATCTGTCACCCTTCATTCATAAAACATGTCCTAGCCTATCCAACCTTTCTATTATTACAGCTCTAGAAAGTGGGATAGAACCACATTTTATAACATACAGTCTGTCAAACCGGTACCTAAGACTGTCTGTCGACAAGTCCTACTGAAAACCTTCAATAAACCTTCCTCTGAATTTCAAAGCACTCACGTTTTAGGAACCCACCTGAGAACTATCACCATTGTAACTTCTTATATTATTAAATTAAAAAATACAAGTTTTTTAATCTGAAAGTAAGGAGCAACATTTAAACTTAAAACAAACAGAAATTATTCTGTATATGAAAGGGCTGTCCCCTCCTCAAAAGCTCACTTTTGCTAAGTTTGCTAAAGTTTGCTAATGCTAAAGTTTGAATCTTTGTCACAACTCTACTTTCTAAAACAATAAAAACTATAGTGTAACGAGCAAGGTGTTGTGGAGAGGACAGCCCCTTTCATATATGGAATAATTTCTGTTTGTTGGGAGTTTTAATAGTGCTCCCTACTTTCTGTTAAAAAAAAAGTTTTTTTATTTAATTTCTGAACGTTTTTCAACTAGTGCAGGTTTAAATTTTGCTCACTGAACATGAAAAATTAAAAGAAAATTTACTTATTAATTTTGGCAGATTTAGTCTGTATTTGAGGGGCTGCCCCTTCCTCAATACATTAAAGCTGTAAACACTTTTGAAAAGCCGCCTATTCTAATTAAACTGCCCCCGTGTTTCAGTAGATGCTCTTAAAAAATGGGACAAACAGTCAAACTTTAGTGTAAAGAGCATGGTATTGAGGAGGAGGCAACAATTCATTTATGGAATAATTTATGTTTGTTTTTCAAATAATGCTGGTAAATCTTGCTCACCTTCCATCAAATTCACTTTAAAACAAACGTATTAGGAATAATTACACAGTAGTGTCAGAGGATCCTGAAACATATTACCGACCTTCTATGTGTAGCCCATTTCTGGACTACTATCTACAGCAGCTGCATCAGCAGTTCCTTAGTCACAGAAAGTTGCTGTAGTCACTGCAATGAATGGCCCTTGGTGAAGAAAAAACAAAGGATATATTGTATACTCTGACTAATTTTTGGAATTACTCTGACTATAATATATGGTAAGCTTGCAAGCTGAGTTAGTTCTGAGGAGGAGAATAAGGATACATTCAAGAAACTTGGCACAAAAATATTTCATAACATGATTAAATGAATGTGATAAGAAGATTTTTCTCACTATATTGATTTTGGAAGATTGGTGCAACTATTCCCGTCACTATGGTTACGTACGAGCGTTCTTTTTCTACCCTGAGAAGAGTGAAATCTTATACCAGGAGTCCCTCAGGCCAGGAACAGCTTAGAGGATTGGCCTTATTATCCATACACAGGGATGTTCAAGTCAAGGCAGAAGACGTTTTGAAGAAAGTAGCCCCCAACAAAAAAGGCAGCTTGATTTTATTTTATAATTACATTTTTAGATTATTGTCTTGAAAAAAAAATCTATTTTTCGTTCTTCACCAGTAAAACATCCCTCACTCAAAATATCCACCCCCTCAGAAATTTATTGCTGGTTCGCCCCTGCTGTAAGCGCTATCTATTTTATGTTTGAGTTCTAGAAATAATTGTGACTACTGAGGAAATTTCTTGGAATGTCTTATTGTTGATTAGCTCCTTCATATAGAATTATTTTATCTTACCCTCTCCCTGTTCCACCCTAATCGGGAATCATCAGCTTTTTCAAAATTTTGTATGTTGCAGTGGATAGTTAAGGGGTGGCCAGCCTTTCACTTATAATGCCCAAATATTTATATCCTGTTCCTGCTATTGTTTTCTGTGTTTTTTTTTTGTAATTTTGTCTTGCATTACAATAGATGAAGGAAATTCATAAACTGACTGACTTACAATATAACAATAAAAACACATTCATCATTAATGTACATTTCATTTGGTATCATTTGGTTTTGTAGGTATCTGTTGATATGACACCTATACATTATAGATTTTGATCCATAGTCAAAACCTATGATGTATTTAAGTGAATTAAAAT
The DNA here is from genome assembly GCF_032884065.1 of Artemia franciscana. Classification (NCBI taxonomy): domain Eukaryota; kingdom Metazoa; phylum Arthropoda; class Branchiopoda; order Anostraca; family Artemiidae; genus Artemia; species Artemia franciscana. The sequence goes on from NC_088873.1 coordinate 23,329,430, forward strand.
ATCTGCTTGTTGAGTGATTACTGCATCTATTGTCAATTTGCTTTTGTATTCGGTTTATTTGGTGATTTTTATTTAGAATGGTTGATCTTCAATTACCATACACTAAGAAAAGATACAAGCTGACAAAAGAATGCCGGGTACCACTTATTCAGTGCATCAAGTTCAACACCTGCTTCATGGTTTGGTTACTCCTATTGAAAATTATTTTAGTTAAATAATGTTGCATAGTCTTACTCCTAATGCATGTTGTTTTTGGGTGCCCCCCTTTTTTAAAATTTAAATTATTATCTTCCTTGCGTTTATTTTGGCTCATAGAAAATTAGGAGCAGTTTATGGATTTTGAAAGTAAATATGGGGATTTTTAAATCTGAGGATTCAAATAATGCCCCAAGCTCTTATTCAGGCCATGAATGTTGGTTTTCCCAAGCCATATGAGGCCCTTAACAAGCAGGTTATTTCTACTGAAACCACTACTAATAACTCACAGCAGCACCAATCCACCTGAGGCCAACACAGCTACGCACGCTCCTCCTCCTTCCCAGTCTGTTCAAGGCCTCCCTCTTTACATCTTCCCGATAAGTTCCCGTTTCCTTTAAATCTTTCTTTATCACATCCTCTCACCCCAGACGAGGACAACCTGCTTTCCGTTTAGCCCTAGACGGTTGGCCGAAAAGGAAAATCTTCAGCGATCTATCATCCTTGTTCCACAGAACATGCCCTAGCCATCTCATCCTTTCTTTCATTATAGCCCTAGAAAGTGGGATCGCCAGGTACTCAGAACAATCCATAGGCATTTTCTCTGGAAAACATCTATTAAATCTTCATCTGCTTTTTGGAGCATCCATGCTTCAGAGTCATATTTGACCACTGTCATCACTGTACCTTCCTATATTCTAATCTTGGTTTGCAGGCTTATCTTCCTATTCTTCCAAACTTTTTTTAACTGTGAAAAAATACTCTGAGCCTTTGCTGTTCTACTTTTAACATATTCACTGCTCCCACCATATTTACTAATAATGCTTCCAAGGTAAGTGAAGGTGTCTACCTGATCAATCTTTTCATTACCCTTACCTTTTTTATCTTCATTTATTACTAGCCTTAGTGACTTAGTCATCTAAAAATTAATTTTCATACCTATTCTAGCACCATGAACTTGCAAAACCTCTAAAAGCTCATTCATTTTCTCACACTTTCATCTAGGATGCTTAAATCGTCAACATAATCTAAGTCCAGGAGAGTTTTTCCCTCCCATTTGATTCTGTGGTCTCCCATTGCCTTTCCTGTGCTCCTTAAGACAAAGTCCTTCAAAATGATCTATATAAAGGGGATATAACACAACCCTGCTTAACTCCTGATTTAATACAAAACCAGCTGCTAACCTCATTTCCTACCTTAGGTGCTGCATTGTTATTCCTGTACATAGCACTAATCACTTTAATGTATTTGTCTGGTATACCATACATAGGTATTGCTTTACCTTTGGTAAAGCTCTTCTATCGAACGCTTGCTCATAATCTATAAAACTGAGGACCAAAGGTAGAGCTTTACCTTTGGCAAAGCTCGTCTATCAACAGAATCGAACGCTTGCTTATAATATATAAAACTGAGGACCAAAGGTGATTGACGACTAAGGCACTTCTCAATTATTAACCTAAGAGTGAAAATTTGTTCAACACAACCTCTACCTTTTCTAAAACCGCAGAGCCACCATATTTAAGAAACTTATTTACTACACTATCAGCACCTGGGGCCTTATTTTTTTTTTATCTTTAGTACTGGCTAACTCTTCCTCACAAAATAAATCTTCCTTCACATCCAAGGTACCACAAAATTTTTCATTTTCCTCTGTATCTTTTCCTGCAACTGCATCTCAGTTTAGCAAATTCTCAGAATATTCGGCCCATCTCTCTATAACTTTTTCCTCATCACTCATTGTGTCCCCCTTCCTATCTTTAACTGGGACAAGACTGGATTGACTACTCCCCCTCAATTTATTAACATGCCAGTACAGTACTCCGCTTCATATCTCCTTAGTTATATTTTAATGCTTTCTCCACTTCACTTTCTTCACATTCCTTTTGTTTTCATATGATCTATCACTCAGATAATTTTTGTACAAACCCCTTCTCCTCTTTATTAAACATAAGGCCTTTTCGCTAATATTCCTAACTGCAGTCTTAACTTTCTTCCCTAAGACACCATCAACAACTTCGCAGATTGTCTGTCTAAAATTATTCCAACCCATCTTCCTCATTGTTAAATTTTAAATTCTCAAGTTTAGTATTCAACCGTTCCTAAAAAGTTTCTTTCAAAATCTCATACTTTAATCCACCAATATCATAACTTTCCAGGAGGTAGTTACCATTCCAAAATTTCAGCTTTAAATTAAGAATACACACTACAAGATGATGATCTTGACTTTTAACAGCAATAATAACACTCCAATATACCCTAGTATCTTGTATTGATCCTGCCACTCTTTGGTTTACTATAACATAATCAATAAGGTTTGCTGTTTTAGCATCACGTGAGTACCATGTCAATTTATGGGCCATTATCTGACCAAACGCCGCATTGGTTATAACTAGATTGTTATACCTACAAAATTGCAAAAGTATGTAGCCATTACTATTTTCTTTTTCTACACCAAATTTAGCTAGACTAGGATACCGTCTATCCCTATTTCTATCAACAAGAGTCGAAATCCTGCACAGACAGTCCCAAGCCGATTACATCATTATACATTCATGCCTACAAATATTATGCTACTACGGGGAGGCAACCCATAGTAGATAAATTAGCTAGGAAGAGGTTATTCAGCCCAAAAATGCCCATCAAAACAGACAAAGCCCAGAAGAATTATCCATTATTCAGAATCCCATGCGAATGCTTGAGTGTGCGCCACCCTGTTTGAGGGGCCTAGGCTATATTTCATCAGGGGGTGCCACTCCTCAAGCGAGAATAGAGTTGATCGCAAGGCCCCCAGTCTTGCAGGTACCCCGTACCCCGTACCCCAAAAGGGTCGAGGCAGCTCTTTGCAGAGGCTGTTGTACATAGATCTGGATCTTACGTCCTGCTGCAGCTGTCCTCCTATAGAGGATCCTTTCACGATTGTGTTCTGTGTTATCGTGCATTTTAAACCATTACTGGGAGAAGGATTGTAACTGATTGGACGTGTAGAAACGCTAGTGAGCCCTGTTGAGTGTGCGCCACCCTGTTTGAGGGGTCTAAAGAGCAGTAGAGTTTTAAAGCTTTTTTTTTTCTTAAATGGTAATTTCAGGGAATACTACAGAATTGATTTTTAACATGAAAATTGACAGTGAAAAATTATTTGATTAGTTCTATTTTCTTTATTTGATGACTTTAAAAGTTTTAATACCGAATCTGAACTGCTGCTTTGGATTGTGGTACGTCCCCAGGGATGGTACAGTCAATTTGAATTTGGAGTAAGATGTTGCTTTTTCCGTTTTACCCTGCTTTGTGCCTTCCGTTTTTGTTGTTATGGCACTTGGTGTTAACCAAGTAACATATAACGATCGCAAATTCTGTTGGCCTGTTGGTCGCTCTTTCTGTCTGTCAGTCTGTCTCACCTGGTTTTTCTAGTTTAGCCACTTCCAGATAAGCTAGAACGATGAAATTTCGCAGGCGCATCAGGGACCAGACCAGATTAAGTTAGAAATAGTCGTTTCTCCGACTCGACAATCTGGGGGGGGGGACGGTTAATTTGGAAAATTAGAAAAATGAGGTATTTTTAACTTACGAACGGGTGATCGGATCTTAATGAAATTCGACATTTAGAAGGCTATTGTGTCTCAGATCTCTTATTTTAAATCCCGACCGGATCCGTTGACATTGGGAGGAGTTGGAGGGGGAAACCTAAAATATTGGAAAACGCTTAGAGTGGAGGGATCGGGATGAAACTTGGTGGAAAACTAAGCACTTGTCCTAGATACATGCTTGGCATAATTGGAACGGATTTGCTCTCTTTGGGGGAGTTGGGGGATGGCTAATTCTGAAAAGTTAGAAAAAATGAGGTATTTTTAACTTACGAAGGGTTGATCGGATCTTAATGAAATTTCATATTTAGAAAGACCTCGTAACTCAGATCTCTTATTTTAAATTCCGATTGGATCCAGTGTCGTTGGGGGGAGTTGGGGGAGGGGGTCTGAAATCTTGGAAAAGGCTTAGAGCAGAAGGATCAGGATGAAACTTGGTGGGAAGAATAAGCACAAGTCTAAGATACATGACTGACATAACTGGACCGGATCTGCTCTCTTTGGGGTAGTTGGGGACGGGGGTACTTAGGAAAAATTAGAAAAAATGAGGTACTTGTAACTTACGAACGAGTAATCAGATCCTAATGAAATTTGATATTTACAAGGATCTTGTGCTTCAGAGCCCTCATTTTACATCTTGACCAGATGTGGTGACATTGGGGGAAGTTTGAGGGGGAAACTGGAAATCTTGGAAAACGTGAAAATTTAGGTATCTTTATCTCACGAACGGGTGATCGGATCTTAATGAAACTTGATATTTAGAAAGATCTTATGTTTCAGAGGCTCCATTTTCAATTTGAATCGGATCCGGGGACATAGGGGGCTGAAGGGGGAAACAGAAATCTTGGAATCCAGAAATCTTGAAAAACGTTTAGAGTGGAGAGATCGGGATGAAACTTGATTGGAAGAATTAGCACAAGTTCTAGATACGTGATTGCCACAGTTAGAAGGGATCAGCTCTCTTCGGGGGAGTTGGGGGGGGGGGGGGCGTCGGGTGTTAATTCGGAAAAATTAGAAAAAATGAGGTATTTTTAACTTAAGAACGGGTGATCAGATTGTAATTAAATTCGATATTTAGAAGGAAATCATGTATCAGAGCTCTTATTCTAAATCCCGACCAGAGCTGGTGACATTGGGGGGGGGGAGTTGGAGAGGAAACCGGAAATCTTGGGAAGCGCTTAGAGTCGAGAGATCGGGATGAAACTTGGTGGGTAGAATAAGCAAATATTGTAGATACGTGATCGACGTAACCGGACTGGAACCGCTCTCATTGGGGGAGTTAGGGGGTCCAGAATTCTGGGAAAGTTTATCAGGGAAGGTGTATGAAAGCACAGGATGGACGGCCCCCAACACCCATTGTACTTTCTGGCTGAGGGGCGTTGTAACGGAGATTAGCACTGTCAGGTTAGAGTAAGAAGCCTTGTGTTGTTTATTTAAGTACTTGCCTACTACTGGTCAAATGTGTGATTATCAATTGCAGTGTACGTTTAAAACCTACTGTTCTGAAATATTTGGACTTCAAAACTAGTGGTTGGTGACACAACCCATAGAAGCACAAAGCACAAAAACACGAAATTTTAATTTGATTTCAATCAAATCAACTGCATATGTTGGTAAAACATTTTTGGGGTCATTTTTTTTCGAAGTGGGTTTAGGTGATTGAAAAAAGTGCCCCACTAAGTCCCAATAGTGCTTGCGCTGCCTATTTATTGCTGTCTCGACAATTTCTTTTTAAGCAGGCCACTTTGACTGAGCTTTTTCCGTCCCCTTTTATGAGTTAGGTATATTGTATTCTCAGGGATCCAAACTTAATCTAAATAGGGCACAAACCAAACCCATACCAAAATTAATTTTGACATGTTGTTTCTGCTGGTTGTCCAGCGTGGAAGGAGATGCAACTCTTCGTGACAGTTCGAACAGTCCTGTGCAAGTGAACATGGAGAGGTGGGAAGGCTGTCCCTCTGTTTAAACGGCTGACTTCTGCGGGTGCTTACATCAGAATTGTAAGGCCTAATTTTTTGGCTGTATATGTGTCGTCATGGACAGAAGCAGAAGCTGACCAAGTCTTAACACCATAGGGAAGGAATTGAGCTACGGTGGTGTTATAGATCCGCATTTTCGTTTTTCGGCTAATGTCGGGCTTTGACCCCACGGAAATTGAACTGGGATAAAAAGAATCTGAATTCCATGTTTATTATTTACTTATTTTATTGAAAATAGGAGAAAACCATAGGCTTGTCCGGTACAAATACAAGAAATGACAGCTCAACAGCAACGCTGCAAACACACAAAAAAAGTTTTTCAGTAAAAACAACTATGCAACTAACTATATTACAGAAACTGTCTTTCATAGAACTCACTTTCAACTTGAGCACTCTTAAAGTTTTGCACCGTTTGTGCAGAAACTACGGTATCAGGTAAACTATTCCGAAGTTTTGTTGCTCGGTTAATAATGCTACATTGACCTATTTTCTTTTGCACTTGCGGCTGACACAGTTTATACAAGTTTTGTCGAATGGCTGAGTAATGACTAAGCTTGAAGAAATCAACCCAATCCGCATTATCAACACCCTTCATAACATGGAACGTATTTATCAGGACAATCTTGTCCCATCGAAACTGCAAGGAATGAAGTCCCAAACATCGCAGTCGACGCTGATATGGTAAATGACTCAAATATGGCACAGACTTTGATGCCCGATGCTGAACCTTTTCAATTTGCTGCGATTCACGTTTCCATATCGGATACCACGCAGAGGAACAATATTCTACCACCGATTGTACGATTGTACTTGTATAGTGTCATAAAAGTTTGAAGGTTAAATTTCTCGAAACTTCTTTTAATTCGAAGCAGACTATAATTAACATTTTGCGAAATTATTGACACATGCTTGTGAAACTTCAATTGGTTTTCAAAGTGAATACCTAAATCCCTTACTGAACCTGCAGATGAAACAGGTATATCACCAAGAAAACAATGATAAGTCGAGCTTTTCGAAAAGTAAATGAGTACGAAGCATTTTTGATGGTTTGCAAATATGGAGTTTGATTTACACTAATTATTTAGGGCATTCAGATCCTCTTGAATAAGGGTGACGTCTACCGGGGAGTTGACACTTTTATACAGTTTTACATCGTCTGCAAACAGTTCGAGAGTGGAGTGACGAATTACTTCATGCAAATCATTGACAAACAAAATAACATTGGGTCCAAACGACTGCCTTATGTCACACCAGTCAAAATCGGGCTCTCACTTGACAGCGCTCTACCGATTATAACTTGCTTAGAACAGCCTAATCAGTAATCTGTAACCCACGCTAAAGTTCTACTGCCTAGCTCATACTTTTCTCGTTTTTCAAGCAAAAAAGTAACTGAAACTTTGCCAAAGGCTTTACTGAAGTCAATGTACAAGCAATCAAACTTAAAACCGAAATCAGCCATATTTTGGAAATCTTTTATAGCTTCTAGCAACTGTGTATTGCATGACCTGTTTTTTTCTGAAACCATGTTGTGACCGATGCCATAATTCACTTCACTCGAAATAATCCTGTATCCGGTATACAAAAATCTTCAAGAACTCTTAAAAAATTGAGGTGCTTGAAATTAGACGATAATTTGCAAATTGGGACTTAGATCCTCCTTTATGGAGTAGTTTTATGACCGCTTTTTTCCACGCTAAATTCGTTTTAATATGGGTTTTGATATATGCCCTTAATCTTCACATTTTGGGACAGTCCCTGCAACTTAACTTTCACACTAATTACTTCACTTAATTTAATAGTAAACGAAATATCAACTTCTGTATATTTAATTCTGACGATGACGAAACATAAATACAAACTGATCTTTTTGAATGCTTATTGTGGACGTTATTGTAACCACTCAGTTGACAGAATGTACTTCGAGATCGAAGCAGTACTTTGGAAGCACTTCAGTCATGATAACTATATCAGGTTTCTGTAAATTTACCAAAGAATACAGTTCATCAAGTTTGTTTTGAAGTACGTCGGCATTTGTACACAACACGAAAAGATTATTCTTCCATTTTACGCCTGGAGGGGGCTGCTTGTCCCTAATGTTACTTTTGAGCATTACCATTTAACTGTCTATTTACACTGGCTACATTGCAGGGTATATCATTTCATGTCTCATTGCAACCAGATGGGCTGCACGAATCTGACCGATCGTTTTTTGGAACTATAGAGTTCCCATGGATAACCAAATCACCTTCGCCCTGTGCTCGTCTTACCTGCAACTCCTCATATAGCTTTGCTCTTTTCTCACGGTCGGTCTTGGAGACATCATTTCAGAACTGAATCGTACCTGATCCTTTTCTTTCGTAAGACTTTTGCAGAATCTGTTTCTTAGTCTTGAAATCTGGGACTGAGAATAATATGGGAACAGGCCCTTTTCTAGGCATTGGTGGTTGCAACTTGGCTGTGCTGAATGCTCAGACGATGGACATTAGAGATGTCTATGTTTGGGAGTTCATAATCACTCGCAGGGTATTTTTTTATGTAAGATTCATCACTTATCAAAGGGTGGACACCAGAAACAACGATATTTAGCTTCTGAAGCTATCATCTGCAGCCATGTGTTTAACTTTGGCTTCAAGCTGCATCTCAAGATCCTTTTTCAACGTCTGAATCTCTGACTCAACCAAAATCTGGACCGTATCCTTGTCGAACGAGGGACACTGTTCATGGGTCGTCAACCGGCTTTCAACATTACAGAAACGGCTTTCAGTTTCAGTGGTTTGCTGTTCTCACAGCTCGGCAAATGTTTCTTTCACTACATCTTTAATTTTGGTGGCCAGTTCTTTTACTGCACTAAGAGTTGACCAACATGGTCAACTCTTTTGTTGATTTTTCGATTTTTGAATATCGAAAAATCAACAAGTTTTTTACTGTTTTAAGAGGTAGTGTTAAGAGAAAAAGTCAAACTTTAGCGTAAAGAGCGGGGCGTTGAAGAGGAGCAGCCCCTTTCATATACGAGTAATTTCTGTTCGTTTTAAGTTTTAATGTCGCTCCTTACTTTCATTTTAAAAAAAACTTGTTTTTTTCATTTAATCTCCGAACAAAATCCAGCCTAAAATACACGAAAATCCGAAATGCTATCTCCGACGCGAAAAACGGCTGGGCCAATGTAGTCTATGGCTTTACAGAAATATAAGACTTTGTTTTATTTAGCAAATGTACATTATTTGGCAATTATGCGAGTAAGAAGAAACAGATGTACTTGAAGTAATATTTTGTTTGTTTTAATTAAAATTCAAACACAATGAATTGGGGATAAAAAAAATTAAAATATCACTAACTTCGAAGTCCAGGTATGTGAATTCACACTGTAAGAAAAGACACTTAAGTATAGATATTAATTGAAAATGGTCAATATATGATAAACGCTTTATCAGACGAAAATGGCCATTAATCCTGTATTTAAATTGTGTCCGTTTCTTTCTTTTTTTTTCACATACAAAACCAAAACACATCTTTTAAAATGCTACCTTAATAAGAAAACTGTACAGTTTTGTAGACGCAGAGCAGTATCAAGTAAAAATATATATTCCGTTTCAAATCACAACATAACCATAATCAACTCAAACTTCAAATCAATCTCTCTTTTAAACATACAACACAATATTCACCCCCCCCCCAACGAAAAAACACTTAACAGCCCCAATAATCGCCCTATACCACACTTCATAGACCTCTTCCCTGCCCTCCCCCCTATGAAAATATAATTTTAATTACTTTTTAACAAATGATCTTTTATTTATTTTTTCTTAAATGAAAGCAGGTGTTCAGCCATCCTAATACTCACTGTTAACTTATTCCAAATAAGCGGGCCCATATATCTTACCGTAAATGCTGATCTAACGGTACCTGTTGACTCAATTGCTATATCATCATTATTTCTCGTTTCGTAATCATACACTTGGCTATTCAAACAATAAAACTTCGTAAAAATTGCTGGGACTAGATCTTTCATACACTAATAAACAAATATAGAAGCTTGAAAATCTTTAATTTGTCAACAGATTCAGGGATTCATAACAAACACTAGTTTCATGGACCTATTTAACATATTTACCAATAATCCTAGTCGCTTTATTCTGAAGAACTTGCACTCGCTTATAATTAGTAAAAAAGTAAATGCTACTCCAGATAAAGCAGCCATAAATATATATACGGTTAAATTAATTAATTATAAAGTGTAAGAAGAATCTTCTGTGGCCGAAAATGTTTAAAACGTCGAAGTATGCCTACACCACGGGCAATCTTAGCAGATATAGCTTCACTATGAAATCTCCACGGCAGATGACAATCCACTATGAATCATAGGAAACGCAGTTTACCAACCAGCTGAACATTCTTTCCGTACAGTGTAACCAGGTCATTTAAACCAACAGGAGAACTCACTCTACTGTGAGTTATCAAAAATGTCTTACTCACATTAACACATAGAAAGCTTATATTCATGAACACTTGGAGTCTTTCCAGTACACGATTTGCTTTACTTACTAACTCATCTGTAGACTTTCCAAACAAATTCAAAGCAGTGTCATCAGCAAACGATATAGTGCAGGCTTCCCTCAGGTAGAACGCATGGAATCAACATACAGTAAATATAAAAATGGACCGAATACTGACCCCTGAGGTGCTCTGCACCTAACCGAAATCGCCGAAGACATAACATTATTAATCTCCCTGTTAGGTAGCTTTTAAACCATTCTAAACAATTTCTACGAATACTTAGTGAATCCAACCTTTTAATCAACACTGTAAAATCCACAGTATCAAACGCTTTGCGCAGATCAATAAATAGACATTGGTATATCCCCTCTCTCAAACACATTATTCACAATCAACAAGGTGTTGGAAAGGATGCGTTGTAGAATGCCCTTTACGGAAGCCAAACTGAGTTTCACTTAATAATTCATTATTTTGTAGGAAAGTATAAAGCCGAGTGTGTACTTCTTGCTCCAGTAGCTTTGTGAATAAGGGAAGAATAGACATCGACCTCCAGTGTTTTATTTCTTTTTTGCACCCACCTTTATGCAGGGGTATTACCTTTGCTGTCTTTAGTTGCTCTGGAAATTTTCTTGTTTCTAGTGACAGATTATTAATAAAAATTAGACAAGGAAGTATATATCCAGCAACAACTTTGAATGCACTAAGATACAATCTATCAACTCCAGCAGAGCTTATTTCAAAGATTTAACAATTTTCACAAGCTCATCACTAGTACAAGGTTCAAATTTAAAATCGGTTCTTGTGTATTATTGAGAACACGCTCCATAAGTAAAGTTAAGTTCTTTCGTGAAACAAAATATGATGTGAAAATCCGGTTTCATAGCCACAAAGACGGAACTCAATTTAGTTTGCTATGCATAGTGATAGAAGATAGTGTCTGAACATGGATTTTGAAATGAAGATTTGGGATTTGCCAAAAACTGGAGAAGAGGCAATTATATTTTTCCAGGATAAGGGTTGTTGCCCACAACGAAACAGTGCGTCAATGGATACAACATGACCTTATACTCCTACGAGAAGGAACATTTTTGGAAGTGTAACAATAGCATTATATCAGATATATATAATAACCTAACTTCACTTCTTGAGTGTGTTCTGAATAATACACAAGTACCAAATAGCCTAACCTAACTTCACTTATTGAGTGTGTTCTGAATAATACACAAGTACCTTAAAATCAGGTTTGCATCGGTCATCAGTTCCAGAATTATCAGGCTCTTTGCATCTGTCTTTTACACTATTTTGTCACTTTGTTCATTCAGGAACATTACGTAAAATGCATTTCTTAGCTTTAGTTGCTAAATTATTTCAATGGTAATCCATGGCTTACGCGGTTGGTGTGTTTTTGTTTCAACGACCTTTATGGGGCACGTCTTATCGTAAATAGGTATAAGAACAGATAGTAGTTGGTTCAGTGCTTCCGTTGGGGGACTTTTTTTCAGAATATACGGGACTCCAATCAATAACACTAGTCTCCTCACCAAACCTTCTCATATTTTCTTTTTTCAAAATGTGTATCTGAATTTTCTTTTTGGATAATCTTACTACTGGGTAATTTATAACAGCTAATAATGGTAGGTGGTCCAAGCCAGGGTATGAAATCACATATGCACAGCTTACATTTATTCCTAGTTCTATTTATGTTTATTCCTAGTTTTCATTTAGTGTTTAAAATTTTTTAGTATCATAATTGAGTTTTGATCTTGCTCTCTTGTTGGTTATACTCCAATAATAATTAATGATGTTAAACTATACAATTTTATGTTATTTGTAGTTGATCTTTGGACCCTTGCAGCTTTCGTATAACTGTGATTTCTTTTTCCCTTGTCTAGGCCCCATTTCTCTGACTCATCCCTCCATGTGCCTAGTCAATCAAACAGTTCGTGGTAACGAACTGTAGTAAGGAGCGACCCGTCTCAATAGTAAACGAAACTCTAAAACGTAATTTTGATACTAAAAGATACATAAAAAGAATCGGCTTTTTATGCTGATTTTAAATATATAAGTTTCATCAAATTTAGTCTTTGTCACCATTTAGTCTTTGTCACTTTGTCACCAATAGGGGAAAACACCCCCTAAAAGTCATACGATCTTAACGAACCCTACCGTAAAAGTTTCAAGCTCCTATCTACAAAAATTTGGAACTTCGTATTTTTTGCCAGAAGACCGATCACGGGTGCGTGTTTGTTTTATTTTTTTTCCAGGGGTCATTGTATTGACCGAGTGGTCCTAGAATGTCGCAAGAGGGCTCATTCTAACGGAAATTAAAAGTTCTAGTGCTCTTTCTAAGTGACCAAAAAAATTGGAGGGCAACTAGGCCCCCTCCCACGCTCATTTTTTCCCAAAGTCAACGGATTGATATAGCCCTTCTGTTCAACATAGTCGACAACCAAAATAAATATGTCTTTGGGATGACTTACTCCCCCACAATCCCCAGGGGAGGGGCTGCAAGTTACAAACTTTGACTAGTGTTTTTATACAGTAATTGTTATTGGGAAGTGTACAAACGTTTTACAGGGGGGATTATTTTGGGTTGAAGGCGGGGTTGAGGCGAGGGGGCTATGTGGGAGGATCTTTCTTTGGAGGATTATTTCATGAGTGAAGAGAAATTCAATGAATGGGGCGCAGGATTTTCTAGCATTATTATAAAAAAAAACAATGAAAAAATGAATATGAAAAAGTTTTTTCAATTAAAAGTAAGGAGCAGCATTAAAACTTAAAACGAACAGAGATTATTACGCATTTGAGGGTTTTATCTCCTCCTAAATACCTCGCTCTTTACGATAAAGTATTTTAGTAATTTCAACTATTTATTTTACTGCCTTTCTGATTCAGGCGTCATTCTTATAGAGTTGGGACAAAATTAAAGCTTTTATGTAAAGAGTGAGGCATTGATGATGGGACAAACCCCCTCATATACATAATAAAAATATAAGTATATAAAAGTTCGTTACGTAAGTTAATTCTTAAGTTACGTATATTTTTTTTCTAACAAAAACGTTCGTTGGTTCTAGTTGCCTTTTCAAGTAACCCAAAAATTGGAGGGCAATTAGGCCTCCTCCCCCACCCCTTTTTTCTCAAAATCGTCTGATCAAAACTAAGAGAAAGCCATTTAGCCAAAAAAAGAATTAATATGCAAACTTAATTTTAATAATTTATGTGCGGAGAGCCAAAATCAAACATGCATTAATTCATAAACGTTCAGAAATTAAATTAAAAAAAACTAGTTTTTTTTTAAACTGAAAGTAAGGAGCCATATTAAAACTTAAAACGAACAGAAATTACTCCGTGTATGAAAGAGGCTCTTTACGCTAAAGTTTTTTACTGTTGAATAAAGTAGAATTGAGAGAAAGAGTCAAACTTTAGCGTAAAGAGCGGGGCGTTGAGAAGGGAGCAGCCCCTTTCATACACGGAGTAATTTCTGTTCGTTTTAAGTTTTAATGTGGCTCCTTACTTTCAGTTAAAAAAACTAGTTTTTTTTTATTTAATTACGTATATAGAACAATAAGTATGGTTGAAATTCAATTTGAGAATGAGAAAATCCTGTTTAGAAACATAAACAGGGAATTTTTAAAACCAAGTTTGGGAGAGCAGCGTGATTTTATTTAAGAATAGATTCCTCAGAGAGGTTTTCTTAGGCCCATATTTTTTTTAGAATTTGCGTGTTGGGATTCCTCATTGGCACTTTCATGTGCAGGTATGCTTGAATAGTAAGTTTTTCTCGATGCTTTTTGCCGAACTATTAATATTCCAAAATGGTATTTTTTTTCAAATCGGGACCTAATAAATCTTTTCTTTTTTTATGGCCCCAAAGAGAAGTGCCCCCTCTCCTGCAGAGAAGGGTTTTAATGCTCTCCTATGTATATGTTCATGTGTGATTACTAGCTAGTACCTAGTACCAAGGTCTGCTCGGTGAAGCAAATTTCAGATGTTAAAACGATGTTCGGCATATCCCTCCCCTTCATGGAAATACGATCACCCCGTACGCCTACTCTGATTCACCGAAGAAAGAACTATTTGTGTTTTTTTTTCCAGATTTATTTGTATTGACATTCATTTTTTTGCAAAGTGCCCCCTGACTATACTAAGTAAAATCCGACTTACTTTACTAAGAATACAGTCCAAAATAACATTATTTTTAGTTGAATTCCTTGCCAAGGTCACTCAAGGTTCAAACGACCTGTTCGGTTAACCTGCAACGTTCATTTGACTTGTTTTATCAACCTGCAAGGCGGCTATTAATTGAACAGTCACTGCATACGAATTTGTTGGGTCTCTAGTTTCAGTTAGCCGTGAACCTACGAATAATATGTCAAGGGCGCTGGTAACGGAGCGAGTTTCCCCGGAGTCTCGACCTATGTAGATCGTTTTTTTTTGTTTTTTTTTTTTTTTTTTTTTTTTACAGCAGAAAATGTTATTATGCCATTTTTCAAAATTCAATATCGTGTTGTTTACGAGAATATAATACCTAAACGTCATAATAATGGTCAATATTTCTATATTACAATAGCCGGTTACGTTTATCACTGAAGAAACTGTTAGTTGGTTGAGTTTAATTACAATATTATTGCTTAAAAAGAAAATGATTTATGGGATGTAGCGATTATATTCATCACTCGTGATGGTAAATGCATTTTTAACTTCAGTTTCATTTTAGAACTTGAGCTATGAAGAAGAGTAAGAACAAGTCATGGAATAAAGATCGAAGGCTTAGCGAAAAAAATTTGACTTTCTGTTTCGAAGAAGGTGAGTTGTTTTATAGAATTTAAAAACCGCAATTATACTGTCAAGCCGTGGGTAAAGGCCTTGAAAAAAAGAAATGGTGCTACTTGCGGATTAGAATTTTAGTGAAGCCATCTGCCAAATTTATTGTATATTAAATAAGAAAACGCAGTTTTAAATTCAATTAAGTAGCCCTCAGAACTTGAAAGTGAGCAAAGATTACCTCGTATTAAATGGGGACTGCAACTCTACTAATTGGAATAGAACATAATTCACCATTTACTTTACTTCCTTCTAGATTCATGTATTACGTTTAGGTTTTGTTTTTCAGTGAGGGGTAATAAGCAAAGGACAAATTTTATCCTCCTGCAGTTTGAAGGGGGCTGACCCTGTCCTCTTCTAATAATTATAAATGTTTGCTTGTTTTATGTTTTATTCGCTCTTTACTGGAAAATAGAATAAATCTGGCCTTACACTTTTATATTGTCCAATGTTAAATTCCAGCAAAAGACTTATTTCCTAATTTGTATACTAAAAAAGAGCTAAGAGCTCATATGGCACTTGTGACGAGGCAAGAAGAGCTAAGAGCCAAGAGATCATATGCTACGAGCTCTAACAAAATTCTATGAATCAATAGATTGATTTAAAAGGCTTAATGTCGGTCAGGATTTAAAATAAGAGCTCTGAGTCATGATGTCCTTCTAAATATCAAAATTCATTAAGATCCGATCACCCACTCGCATGTTATAAATACCTAATTTTTTCCAATTTTTCCTCTCCCTTTAACCCCCAGATGGTCGAATCTGGGAAAACGACTTTATCAAGTCAATTTGTGCAGCTTCCTCACACGCCTACCAATTTTCATCGTCCTAGCATGTCCAGAAGCACCAAACTCGCCAAATCACTGAACCCCTCCCCCCAACTCCCCCAAAGAGAGCGAATCTAGTACGGTTCCGTCAATGACGTATCAAGGACATTTGCTTATTCTATCCACTAGGCTTCATCCCGATTCCGCCACTCCAAGTGTTTTCCAAGATTTCCCCCTCCAACTCCCCCAATGTCAAAAGATCTGGTCGGGATTTGAAATAAGAGCTCTGAGACATGAATTCCTTCTAAATATCAAATTTCATTAAGATTCGATCACCTATTCGTAAAATAAAAATACCCCAATTTTCACGTTTACCAAGAATTCCTGTTTCCCCCTCCACCCCCCCCCCCTTTGTCATAGGATCTTGTCGGAATTAAAATTAGAGCTTTAAAGCGCAAGACCCATCTAAATATCAAATTTCATTAAGATTCGATCACCTATTCGTAAAATAAAAATACCCCAATTTTCACGTTTACCAAGAATTCCTGTTTCCTCCCCCTCCAACCCCCCCAATGTCATAGGATCTTGTCGGAATTAAAATTAGAGCTTTAAAGCGCAAGACCCATCTAAATATCAAATTTCATTAAGATCTGGTCGCTCTTTCATAAGTTACAAATACCTCAATTTTCAAAATTACCTCACCCCCTCCCTAACTCCACCAAAGAGAGCAGATCCGGCCCGATTATGTCAGTCACGTGTCTTAGACAGGTTTTTATTCTTTCCATCCAGTTTCATGCTAATCTCACCGCTTTAAGTATTTTCTAAGATTTCCGGTTCCCCTCATCTGCCCCCCCCCAATTACGCTGGATCCGGTCGAGATTTAAAATAAGAGATCTGAGTCACGAGCTTCTTCTAAATATGGAGTTTCATGAAGATCCGATCACTCCTTCGTAAGTTAAAAATACGTCATTTTTTCTAATTTTTCAGAATTAACCCCCCCCCCAATAGAGCGAATCCGTTCCAATTATGTAAATCACGTAACTAAGACTTCTGCTTATTTTTCCCACCAAGTTTCATCCTGATCCCTCCAATCTAAGTGTTTTCCATGATTTTAGGTTCCTCCACCCCAAACTCCCCCCAAAGTCACCAGATCCGGTCGGGACTAAGAGCTTTGAGACACGATATCCTTCTAAATATCAAATTTCATTGAGATCCGATCACCCGTTCGTAAGTTAAAAATGCCCAATTTTTTCTAATTTTTCAGAATTAACCCCCCCCCCAACTACCCCAAAGAGGGCGGATCCGTTCCGGTTATGTCAATCATGTATCTAGGACTTGTACTTATTTTTCCCACCAAGTTTCATCCCGATCCCTTCACTCTAAGTGTTTTCCAAGTTTTAGTTTCCCCCTCCCAACTCCCCCCAATGTCACCAGATCTGTTCGGGATTTAAAATAAGAGCTCTGAGACACGATATCCTTCTAAATATCAAATTTCTTTGAGATCCGATCTTCCGTTAGTAAGTTAATAATACCTCATTCTTTCTAATTTTTCAGAATTAACCCTCCCCCTCCCAACTACCCCAAAGAGATCGGATCCGTTCCGGTTATGTCAATCATATATCTAGGACTTGTGCTTACTTTTTCCACCAAGTTTCATCCCGATCCCTCCACTCTAAGTGTTTTCCAATATTTTAGGTTTCCCCCCTCCAACTCCCCCCCCCCAATGTCACCAGATCTGGTCGGGACTTAAAATAAGAGCTTAGAGGCACGATATCCTTCTAAATATCAAATTTCATTGAGATCCGATCACCCGTTCGTAAGTTACAAATACCTCATTTTTTCTAATTTTTCAGAATTAACCCCCCTCCCCCAACTACCCCAAAGAGGGCGGATCCGTTCCGGTTATGTCAATCATGTATCTAGGACTTGTGCTTATTTTTCCCATCAAGTTTCATCCCGATCCCTCCACTCTAAGTGTTTTCCAAGTTTTAAGGTTCCCCCTCCCAACTCCCCCCTCCCTCCAATATCACCAGATCTGTTCGAGATTTAGTATAAGAGCTCTGAGACACGATATCCTTCTAAATTTCAAATTTCATTGAGATCCGATCTCCCGTTCGTAACTTAAAAATACCTCATTTTTTCTAATTTTTCAGAATTAACCCTCCCCCCCCAACTACCCCAAAGAAATCGGATGCGTTCCGGTTATGTCAATCATGTATCTAGGACTTGTGCTTGTTTTTCCCACCAAGTTTCATCCCGGTCCCTCCACTCTAAGTGTTTTCCAAGTTTTAGGTTTCCCCCTCCCAACCCCCCCCCCCCCAATGTCACCAGATCCGGTTGGAATTTAAAATAAGAGCTCTGAGACAGGATATCCTTCTATATATCAAATTTCATTGAGATCTGATCACCCTTACGTAAGTTAAAAATACCTCATTTTTCCTAATTTTCAGAATTCACCCCCCCCCCCCCCAACTACCCCAAAGAGAGCGGATCCGTTCTGGTTATTTCAATCATGTATCTAGGACTTGTGCTTATTTGTCCCACCAAGTTTCATCCCGATCCCTCCACTCTAAGTGTTTTCCAAGTTTTAGGTTTCCCCCTCCCCCCCCCAGTGTCACCAGATCTGTTCGGAATTTAAAATAAGAGCTCTGAGACACGATATCCTTCTAAATATCAAATTTCATTGAAATCCGATCACCCGCTCTTAAGCTAAAAATACCTCATTTTTTTCTAATTTTTAGAATTAACCCCCCCCAACTACCCCAAAGAGAGCGGATCCGTTTCGGTTATGTGAATCATGTTTTTAGGACTTGTGCTTATTTGTCCCACCAAGTTTCATCCCGATCCCTCTACTCTAAGTGTTTTCCAAGTTTTAGGTTTCCCCCTCCCCCCCCCCAGTGTCACCAGATCTGTTCGGAATTTAAAATAAGAGCTCTGAGACACGATATCCTTCTAAATATCAAATTTCATTGAAATCCGATCACCCGCTCTTAAGCTAAAAATACCTCATTTTTTTCTAATTTTTAGAATTAACCCCCCCAACTACCCCAAAGAGAGCGGATCCGTTTCGGTTATGTGAATCATGTTTTTAGGACTTGTGCTTATTTTTCCCACCAAGTTTCATCCCGATCCCTCCACTCTAAGTGTTTTCCAAGATTTTAGGTTTCCCCCTCCAACTCCCCCCAATGTCATCAAATCTGGTCAGAATTTAAAATAAGAGCTCTGAGACACAACATCATTCCAAACATCGAATTTCATTAAGATCTCATTACCCGCTCATAAGTTAAAAATACTTCAATTCTTCTATTTTTTTGAATTAACCGGCCCCCGACCCCCCCCCCCCGCAGTTGGTCAAATCGGGAAAACGACTATTTTTAATTTAATCTGGTCTGGTCCCTGATACGCTTGCCAAATTTCATCGTCCTAGCTTACCTGGAAGTGCCTAAAGTAGCAAAACCAGGACCGACAGACAGACAGACCGGCAGATCTGTCGGTCCTAACGAAACCAAGTGCCATAAAAAACAAGAGCTAAGAGTTCACATGGCACTTGCGACGAGGTGCTAAGAGCCAAGAGATCATATGGGGTGAGCTATAACAAAATTCTATGAATCAATAGATTGGTTTAAAAAGGAAAATAAGAGGCTTAATGCAGGCCAGGATTTAAAATAAGAGCTCTGAGTCACGATGTCCTACTAAATATCAAAATTCATTAAGATCCGATCACCCACTCGTAAGTTATAAATACCTAATTTTGTCTAATTTTTCCTCTCACTTTAGCCCCCCAGATGGTCGAGTCTGGGAAAACGACTTTATCAAGTCAAATTGTGCAACTCCCTGACACGCTTACCAATTTTCATCGTCCTAGCACGTCCAGAAGCACCAAACTCGCCAAATTACTGAACCCATCCCCCCAACTCCCCCAAAGAGAGTGAATCCAGTACGATTCTGTCAATCACGTATCAAGGACATTTGTTTATTCTATCCACCAAGCTTCATCCCGATTCCTCCACTCCAAGTGTTTTTCCAAGATTTCCCCCTCCAACTCCCCCCAATGTCAAAAGATCTGGTCGGGATTCTCTGAGACATGAATTTCTTCTAAAAATCAAATTTCAATAAGATCCGATCATCTATTCGTAAGATAAAAATACCCCAATTTTCACGTTTTCCAAGAATTCCGGTTTCCCCCTCCAACTCCCTCCAATGTCATAGGATATGGTCGGAATTTAAAATTAGAACTTTAAAGCACAAGATCCTTCTAAATATGAAATTTCATTAAGATCTGGTCACTCTTTCGTAAGTTACAAATACCTCAATTTTCAAAATTACCCCCCCCCCCCCCAATTCCACCAAAGAGAGCAGATCCGTTCCAGTTATGTCAGTCACGTATCTTAGACAGGTTTCTATTCTTCCCATCCAGTTTCATCCTGATCTCACCGCTTTAAGTATTTTCTAAGATTTCCGGTCCCCCCAACTACCCCCCCCCCCCAATTACACTTGATCCGGTTGAGATTTAAAATAAGAGATCTGAGTTACGAGGTCCTTCTAAATATGAAGTTTCATTAAGACCCGATCACTCCTTCGTAAGTTAAAAATACGTCATCTTTTTCTTATTTTTCAGAATTAACCTCCTCCCAATAGAGCGGATCCGTTCCAATTATGTAAATCACGTATGTAAGACTTCTGCTTATTTTTCCCTACAAGTTTCATCCCGATCCCTCCAATCTAAGCGTTTTCCATGATTTTAGGTTCCCCCACCCCAAACTTCCCCCAATGTCACCAGAACCGGCCAGGATTTAAAATAAGAGCTTTGAGACACGATATTCTTCTAAATATCAAATTTCATTGAGATCCGGTCACCCGTTCGTAAGTTAAAAATACCTCATTTTTTCTAATTTCTCAGAATTAACCCCTCCCCCAACTACCCAAAAGAGACCGGATCCGTTCCGGTTATGTCAATGATGTATCTAGGACTCGTGATTATTTTTCCCAACAAGTTTCATCCCGATCCCTTCACTCTTAAGTGTTTTCCAAGTTTTAGGTTTCCCCCTCCCAACTCCCCCCAATGTCACCAGATCCGGTCGGGTTTAAAATAAGAGCTCTGAGCCACGATATCCTTCTAAATATCAAATTTCATTGATATCCGATCACCCATTCGTAAGTTAAAAATACCTCATTTTTTCTAATATTTCAGAAATAACCCCCCCCCCCAACTACCCCAAAGAGAGCGAATCCGTTCTGTTTATGTCAATAATGTATCTAGGACTTGTGTTTATTTTTCCCAACAAGTTTCATCCCGATCCCTCCACTCTAAGTGTTTTCCAAGTTTTAGGTTTCCCCCTCCCAACTCCCCCCCCCCAATGTCACCAGATCCGGTCGGGATTTAAATAAGAGCTCTAAGACACGATATCCTTCTAAACATCAAATTTCATTGATATCCGACCACCCGTTCGTAAGTTAAAAATACCTCATTTTTTCTAATTTTTCAGAAATACCCCCCCCCCCCCTCCCCAACTACCCCAAAGAGAGTGGATCTGTTCCGTTTATGTCAATCATGTATCTAGGACTTGTGTTTATTTTCCCCACCAAGTTTCATCCCGATCCCTCCACTCTAAGTGTTTTCCAAGTTTTAGGTTTCTCCCTCCCAACTCCCCCCCAATGTCATCAGATCCGGTCGGGATTTAAATAAGAGCTCTAAGACACGATATCCTTCTAAACATCAAATTTCATTCATATCCGATCTCCCGTTCGTAAGTTAAAAATACCTCATTTTTTCTAATTTTTCAGAAATACAAACCCCCCCCTTCCCAACTACCCCAAAGAGAGTGGATCCGTTCCGTTTATGTCAATCATGTATCTAGGACTTGTGTTTATTTTCCCCACCAAGTTTCATCCCAATCCCTCCACTCTAAGTGTTTCCCAATATTTTAGGTTTCCCCCCTCCAACTCCCCCCAGTGTCATCAGATCTGGTCGGGATTTGAAATAAGAGCTCTGAGACACAATATCATTCCAAACATCAAATTTTATTAAGATCCCATCACCCGCTCATAAGTTAAAAATACTTCATTTTTTCTATTTTTTCCGAATTAACCGGCCCCTCACTCCCCCCAAATGATCAAATCGGGAAAACGACTATTTCTAATTTAATCTGGTCCGGTCCCTGATACGCTTGCCAAATTTCATCAGTCCTAGCTTACCTGGAAGTGCCTAAAGTAGCAAAACCGGGACCGACAGACAGACCGACAGAATTTGCGATTGCTATATTTCACTTGGTTAATACCAAGTGCCATAATATAAACAAGCCAAAGAGGCTTCCCTGGCTTTTTCGTAAAAACAGTACTTTGTGGACCAAAGATTTTTACCTTCCTCAGGTGGCAGTTCGGTTATATTCAGCCCTTTGGCTAAGATCGCCTGATCTGCAAGGAATCCTAGCTTTATGGGAGGGGGGAATCTTACTTCAATCGATCAGAAGCTTTGTCTTACTTCATGGAAAACATTTTAAAAATATACATATATACAATTCTATTTTTCTTTTTATTAATTTATTACCCATTCTTAAAAATATGAAAGACGTAGAATGTATGTGTAATAGGTAATATAAATCATAAAAAAGAATATAATACAATTCAGCATTGTAATATCATTCTAGTCTATGAGTGATTTAGTTTTAATGAAGTTAACCCCGAATTTCGAAATTTTTCTTCCGAGAGCTGGGAAAAGAACAGCAATATTGTACTTCTTGGATATATCGTTATGCCTGTGCGATAGATGGAGACGAAAGAGGAACTTGGCGCATCTATTGAAAACAAAAACAAAAAGTCTTATTTCTGTTATTAACTGCTCAAAAGTTGATGGGGGCCCCCACCTTCTTGAAAAGTCTCAACAGTTATTTTTTTGGCCAGCAGGGGGGGGGATAATTCCTCCCTCTGTATGCCCTTTCCATATAAGTTTGAGTGTTTAGTTTTTTGCTCACGTTGAGTTTAAGTTCAAGTTCAGTAGCTTCTTTCTACTTTGGAAAATAGCTGAGTTAGGCAAACGAATATTTTAGGAATTAATTCAGAGCCCAAAAATATACTGGTAAGCCTTATTTACAAAATTCTTCTGCGAAGCTAATCAAGCTACTATATCTACCCTTTCCTTATTTGAAGAGCTTAGAAGATTGTAGAGATGACAGGTTATGGTATCTATTTAACATGTATGGCCGATATAGGACCTATCTAAATGTTGACAAAAAAAAAGGTTTTACCTTAATCTTGGGTTTTCAGTTTCATTTATTAGCTCTAGTTTTTGAAAGACATAATCCACATTTTAGCAGGATTTTAAGCTATGTCTAGGCTTTTTTTTGCTATATTTAGGAAATGGATTTCCAAATTTTTACAACCTTATAAATCAGGATTGGCCAAAGGTATGAGACTCAAAACACTTTTGGTGCCTCATTTGGGCAGCATATCTGCAGCTCAAGGTTTCACTTTTACAGCGCAAAGATTTTAAAGTCATTAAAGGTCAATGCCGTTAAGAGGTGTAAGTGGTGTAGGTAGGTCCTTCAAAATAATTCACAGGGGATCGTTGTGACTCTGGATACATTTCTGTCATTTTTTTTTACCTTCCTCGACTACTTTCCAGATAGATAAAAGTCCCTCATCTAGAATTTCACCCATGTCGCTGTATGGTAGTGCTTTATGTTTCAAATCAAAGAACTGGAATCCATAAAAAATAAAAGATTGGCATTAGCGAAAATGTAAATGCGTATTATTAGTGGAAGTGACTATAAACTTCTGCCAATCTTTAATTTTGACTACGCATTGGACATGGCTCTTTACTTGGCACAAATTTTCACCCTGATCTGGCTTATCTTATTACTAATTTTACATAATTTCTACGAGAGGTAGGCTATAGGTTTTCTAAAAAAATTGATTGGTTCCCTCATAACCCTCTTTGGCAGAGACTGCATTTACAGGGATGGAAAGGACCCCCCTTCCATTCGTTCGACCAGTCGTTAATAAAAAGGATTCCATTAAACTCTTGAAGCCACACAAGTTTCGACATTTCGTAAATATTTTTACTGAAACCTTGATCTCTGTCGGTCAGAACGATAAGCCAAGAGTGCTGTATCGTGGAGGAGGGACCACTCCATGTATTTGGTGCAGTTTTTTCCTATTTAGTAAAATTTTTGTGTATATTTATGCTCCAGGACAAAATTTATAATTTTTCACCCTAACTGACTTGACTTTATTAAACTAGAAACGATATACATGAATCTCTAAAATAAGTAAAATCTAAAATTGCATTGGGAAAACGCCAACAATTTGTCTCAAGAGTTGAGGTATTTTTGTTTCCGGCACGGAGACGACGGTTATGCTAGACTACATATTGTTCAAAAATAATCTTAACCCTTCTACTGTTCAAGTGGGGTCTAATGAACCCCGTACATTTTTTTGTTCTAAAACAACCAAGTTTTTGTGCATGTCTATAGTGTGAGGTCTTTCGTGCTATTTCTGCTATCCATGATATCAAAAAGAAACGGATTACGTATTATAGGTAAGAAGGTACAAAAAATTGCGGTTCAAATTGTAACTGAGAATGTTCACCGTTGTCCAGTTGTTTATGCTTGTATATATATATATATATATATATATATATATATATATATATATATATATATATATATATATATATATATATATATATATATATATACTAGCTGTTGGGGTGGCGCTTCGCGCCACCCCAACACCTAGTTGGTGGGGCGCTTCGCCCCCCACACAGAAACATGACGTCACCTGATCCACAGATCCACAGACAGACAACTTATTTATATATATATATATATATATATATATATATATATATATATATATATATATATATATATATATATATATATATTATCTTCCCCCGGCATTTACCCCCCCCCCCGGACAATACACCCTGGAAAATACCCCCATGGAAAAAAACCGCGGAAAGTTCCTCCCTCCCCGATAAATTCCCCCATATGGAAAATAAGATTTTCCAAATTGAGAATTTTATTTGAGTTTTTCTTTTGTCTATTATACACCACTCACGTAAGTTTACACTGTGTAAAACTTGAGAACAAACCGGTTTTTTCTTTAGTTTCTTTCAGCTTAGCGTGAGAAAAGACAAAGACTAGTGACAGAATGGATAGGAAATATATATGAAAAGGTTTGCCTCCTCCTGAAGACCTCGCTCTTTACGTTAGTTTTTTTAAGTTTTTTTGTTTTGATGTTGCTCATTACTTTCAGTTGAAGAAACTTGTTTTTTTTTAATTTCTGATCATTTTTAAAACAATACCGGGAAATCGGGTTCTCTCTCCATGAAATATTTTGGTACTTGTATATTACACGCCACTCACTCAAGTTTACGATCAAGTTTTCTTCTCGAGTTTTACACAGCGTGAACTTGAGTGAGTGGCGTGTAATACACAAGTACCTAAATTCCTTCCCCCCTTCGAAAAAACAAAAACTCGAATAAAATTCTCAAATTCAGAGAGCCTTATTTTCCACGGGGGGCAATTACCGGAGGTTATTTTCCACGGGGAGAGGGGATTTTACGGGGGGGGGGGGGGTAAACGCCAGCCACCATGTTTTCCCTTTTTCATTAGTAGGGCTTAGTGTCTCTTGAGCCTGTAGTGTAGTAGAGTTACAAATTTTCGTTTAAACTAGTCCTATCCTGATACACTGTGATTACTTTTTCTGTCACTCACCTCAGAAGAAAAAAAGAGAAAAGAATAAAGATTCATCTGTGAGCGAATTTCGTTGGAAAGAACTTATAATATCCCATTCTCTTTGCATTTAGGAACTTGAAACCTTCATTGATGAGTTTGGTGCTTGAACGTGCTGAATTTTCCGATATATTTTTCAAGTTTGTGTCCTTTTTACATAATTATGCATATTTTCTAATGCAAATAGCTCTTCACTGGTAATCAAAAATTTGCCGTTCCTCGGCCATTCATACTGGGAAAATATCGCCGAATGCTTTTAAACATTACGGCAGGTTTTCACAGAAAATTCAAATATTAAGAATTTGTGACTGTGATAAGCTTAAAGTTGTTATGACTTGTGTAACTCTATTTTACTACATGAGCCAAAGAGTACGGGTAACTTATAAGTTATCTATACTCTTTGACATGAGTAGGCTCAGAAACAAGGAAGAATAACTAACGGCGCGTTTTCAGCACGTTTTCAGAGCAGCCATGCGTGATAGATTTAGTCAGTACTTCAACTGGCTTTCTAAAAATAAAACTCGCATAATATCATTGTTTTGGTAATTACTCCATTTTTTCTCGGATTCATCATGATTTTTTGGTCAAAATTTTCTCGAATCTAAAAAAGTTTAGGGTGCTGTCCTCCCTCTCCATTGTGACGCCCCTGCATGCTAGAATTGGAATAGAAAAAAAAATGCTCTTGATCTTGTCGATTGTTGAGTGCCGCTGCTTGTGTCACGTTTTCCTCGAATTTACGTGTATCTTTGTGTTGTACGTGCCCTTTAAGTTTTAAAGTGCTTTGATAGGCAAATCTGCTTATTTTGATTTGAATGATACGTCACTCAGGGCGTTTTGAACAGATTTGAAACTCCTTCCTCATAAGAAAAATCAGCATCAGCTAGCGGCGCAACAGCACACCCCTAGTTTCCCTAAAAATCAGCTATTCGCCACCGAAAAGAAAACCGGCTCTATTGTGTATATTGAATAGACAACACTTTGCTTAACAATTAGTAAGAGGTTATACGGTTTCTTTATTTTAAATGAGCCTATCGTTAGCTTTTCGAATCTTTGACAGTTTTAAGATCCTCTGTCAATTTTAACCGAAATTGCTTAAGGAGCTCCCAATGGTACTGGGAAATGTTTATGAGCCTTTTGTCTATGAGATTGTCAACTGACGCTGAGACTCACAAAATGATTTTTAGGATATCGAATTCCCTTAAATTTTTCTTTAAGAGAAGACTTGGCTGCGTTGTTGTATAGTATTGCGTTTCAAGATGCTAATTTAGTGGTAAAGTTGTAGATTCCTTTTTGATCTAGTAGAATTTTTTGGCAAGATTGAACAAATATTCTTGTGTCTGATTCCACTTCCCTAATCCTTCAATTCTACGGTTTAGTTCGGCATCTGCTGCAAGTATCTCCTTCCCTTTTAGGAACATCCGGGTAAACTTGGAGACTACATTCAAGAAAATGTACAATCATGGTACGCCTTTAGCAGAATCAAGAAATTTCTCTCGCAATCTACAGCATCTAGCTTTAATGTGGTCCGTCCTTTCAAGGGCAGGCACACCCTACTGCTCTGAACAGAAGGAATTTAAGAAGCGCCTTTTGAAATTTGTTGCAAGTTCAGTTTGTTTTCTTAGCTATCTTCAGAGTCCAGAACTTTTCGGGGACTCTTCGTCTTTCTAGATTCTATATTCTAATCCCAAACTTGAAAAGGGTAAGATACTCACTTATACCGTCGACTATCGAAATTGATTGAGGATATACTCCTTAGCGAACTCCCTTCAATTGATGGCGTGCCCATTTATCTTCATTTATGGTGAAGCCGAAGAATGACAGCTTTTATGAGAGTGCAAACCTCATTTCCATTCGAGAGTAAATAAATCCTCCCCTGGGATGCACACAGCTGATCACGTTTATGCTTAGAGAATAGGCGAAAGAGCACAAGATTCGACTGAAGATGAAGTATTTCATCACTGACATTGGCGTCAATGTGGTATCGGTGTGAAGATTAAAGTGGCGAAGAACAAACCAACAAGGTTTAATTGCTTTGTCCAAACGTGGCATCTTACCATAGGGGGTCGCATTGCAAGAAGTTGACGGTATTTCGTCAGTCTTGATCAAGGTCTTTCAGTTTTGTGAGGTTTTTTGGAAGCAGTCAAATAGCTGCCGATCTTCTCTGTGAATACAGTTTCTATCTTGGTGCTGGTAATTGAACTGACCGGAAATCACAGCTAGTAACCGTTCTTTCCACTCTTAAAATCCCCCTGCTATTTTTCAACGGGGTTTCCAAGGGTGGATATGGCAATCTATAAGCGACTCCTATTATAAAAGCTAGTGTCATGGCTTGATGCAACTGAAAAATTGGTAACCCAATGATTAAATGAGTTTAACCCAAAAGAGGTGCTATGTTATCTATACTTAGCCCATTAATCATGGATCTGACGAGCTTGCTTGAACCAAAATCAGAGAGCTATCTACGCAACAGGTTAATTTGAAAGCCAGCCATTGTATGACATACAAAAAGTAAGGACGCTTTGCTGGCCAAGACACGCAATTATTTTCAGGAGTCATATTATTCCTGTATCGAGTTCTTGTCCTTCCAGATTCAAAAGCAGCTAGCAAACGGGAATGGTTTTTCTCTTCCTCACCGGCAACTTAGCATCCGAGCCGGAAACAAGGATCAAGTATTGTTGAAAGGATGAAGTTCTTGTCGCAGTATAAACTGATATTCTTCTGTCCATGGCTATTTTAAATGAAGTCCTGCAAGACCTTGGCAATGAGGACATAAAAACAAGAGCTAAGAGCTCGTATGGCACTTATGACGAGGTTGGAAGAGCCAAGAGCTCATATGGCATGAGCTCTAGTAAAATTCTAAGAATCAATAGATTGATTTAAAAGGAAAATCAGATGCTTAATACCGGTCACGATTTAAAATAAGAGCTCTGAGACACGAGGTCCTTCTAAACATCAAAATTCATTAAGATCCGATCACCCATTCGTAAGTTAAAAATACCTCGTTCTTTCTAATTTTTTCTCTCCCTTCAGCCCCCCCCCAGATGGTTGAATAGGGGAAAAAAAACTTTATCAGGGTACTTTGTGCAGGTCCCTGACACGCCTACCAATTTTTATAGTCCTAGCACGTCCAGAAGCACCGAACTCGCCATAACACTGGACCCCCTAACTCCCCCGAAGAGAGAGGATCCAGTCCGGTTACGTCAATCACCTATCTACGATATTTTCTTATTCTACCCATCAAGTTTCATCCCGATCTCTCCACTCTAAGCGTTTTCCAAGATTTACGGTATCCCCCTCCAACTTCCCCCTATGTAACTAGACCTGGTCGGGATTTAAAATAAGAGCTCTGAGACATGAATTCTTTCTAAATATCAAATTTCATTAAGATCCGGTCACCCGTTCCCAAGTTAAAAATACCTCATTTGTTTCGAATTAACACTCCCCCTCCAAATCCCCCAAAGAGAGCAGATTTAGTCTGGTTATGTCAATCACGTATCTAGGACTTGTGCTTATTCTTCCCACTAAGTTTCATCCCGATCTCTCCACTCTAAGCGTTTTCCGCCTCCCCAACTCCCCTAAAGAGAGCTGATCCGGTCCAGTTATGTCAATAATGTATCTAGAACTTGTGCTTGTTTTTCCCATCAAGTTTCACCCCAATCTCCCCACTCTAAGCGTTTTCCAAGATTTCCGGTTTCCAAGATTTCTTTTTCCCCACCTCCAAACCCCTATGTCCCCGGATCCGATTCGAATTGAAAATGGAGCATCTGAGACATAAGATCTATCTATATATCAAGTTTCATTAAGATCCGATCAGGCATTCCTAAGATAAAGATCCTTCAATTTTCACGTTTTCCAAGATTTCCGGTTTCCCCCTCCAACTCCCCCTAATGTCACCGGATCTTTTCGGGATTTTAAATAAGAACTCTGAAGCACAAGACCCTTCTTGATATCAAATTTTATTAAGATATGATCACCTGTTCGCAAGTTAAAAATACCTTATTTTTTTCTAATTTTTGTGAATTAGCCCCCCCCCAACTCCCCCAAAGAGAACCAAGCTGGTCTGGTTATTTCAATCACGTATTTAGGACTTGTGCTTATTCTTTCCACCAAGTATCTTCGCGATCTCTCCACTCTAAACGTTTTTCAAGATTTCTGGTTTTCCCCCACCAACTCCTCCCCCCAATGTCACCAGATCCAGTCAGGATTTAAAATAAGAGCTCTGAGACTCAATCTCCTTCTAAATATCAAATTTCGTTAAGATCTGATCACCCGTTTGTTATTTAAAAATGCCTCATTTTTTCTAATTTTTTCAGAACTAACCGTCCCCCCACTCCCCCCAGATGATCGAATCGGGAAAACGACTATTTTTAATTTAATATGGTCTGGTCCCTGATACGCCTGCCAAATCTCATCGTCCTAGCTTATCTGGAAGTGCCCAAACTAGCAAACCCGGGACAGACAGACCGAAAAAAATTGCGATCGCTATATGTCACTTGGTAAATACCAAGTGCCATAAAAACTATTAGCCGTACTTGGAAGAAAATGTAGGCAGATATTCAACTTTAATACATTTTGTAAGAAAGCACTTGAACACCCCTGCCTTGTCGAGTGGCAATGAAATGGTATTCGGTGTTATAGAAAAGATTTTGGTTCTAAAGAGGACAATATTACTAACAAAGAACATTTCAAATCTCGTATTTTTATGGTACTTGGTATTAACCAAGTGACATATAGTGATCGCAAATTCTGTCGGTCTGTCTAAATTAAAAATAGTCGTTTCCCCGGTTCGGCCATCTGGAGGGAGGGGGAGAGCGGAGGGCCGGTTGATTCAGAAAAATTAAAAAAATGAGGTATTTTTAATTTTCGATCGGTTCTAAATGAAATTCGATGTTTAGAAGGATGTCTGACCGATCCCGATCTTGGAAAACGTATTCATTTTATTTTAATCGGGATTTATTTTAAATCCCGATCTTGGAAAACACTTAGAGTAGAGGAATCAGGATGAAACTTGGCGGGAAAAATAAGCACAAGTCCTAGATACGTGATTGACATAACCGGAACGGATCCGCTCTCTTTGGGGGAGTTGGGGGTAGGGTTAATTCTGAAAAATTAGAAAAAAATAGGTATTTTTAACTTACGAAGGAGTAATCGGATCTTAATGAAATTTCATATTTAGAAAGACCTCGTAACTCAGATCTCTTATTTTAAATCCCGACCGGATCCAGCGTCATTGGGGGAGTTGGGGCGGGGGGAACCGGAAATCTTGGAAAAGGCTTAGAGTGGCGATATCAGGATGAAACTTCGTGGGAATAATAAGTACAAGTCCAAGATACTTGGCTGAAGTAACCGGACCGGATCCGCTCTCTTTTGGGGAGCTGGGGTGAGGGGTAATTCGTAAAAATCAGAAAAAAATGAGGTATTTGTAACTTACGAACGGGTAATCAGCTCTTAATGAAATTTGATATTTAGAAGGATCTTGTGCTTCAGAGCTCTTATTCAAAATTCCGACCAGATCCGGTGACATTGGGGGGAGTTGGAGGGGGAAACTGGAAGTCTTGGAAAACGTGAAAATTGAGGTATCTTTATCTTACGAATTGGGGATAGGATCTTAATAAAACTTGATATGTAGAAAGATTTAATGTCTCAGATGCTCCATTTTCAATTCGAATTGGATCCGGGGACATGGGGGGTTGGAGGGGGGGACAGAAATCTTGGAAAACCCTTAGAGTGGAGAGATCTGGATGAAACTTGATGGGAAGAATAAGCACTAGTTCTAGATACGTGATTGACATAATTGGAACGGATCCGCTCTATTTGGGGGAGTTGGGAGGGAAGGGGGCTTTAATTTAGAAAAATTAGAAAAATTGAGGTCCTTTTAACTTAAGATTGGGTTACCGGATCTTAATGAAATTTGATATTTAGAAGGAACTCATGTCTCAGAGCTCATATTTTAAATCCCGACCAGATCTAGTTACATAGGGGGAAGTTGGAGGGGGAAACCGTAAATATTGGAAAACGCTTAGAGTGGAGAAGTAGTTTTCCCCGGTTCGACCATCTGGGGGGCTGAAGAGAGAGGAAAAATTAGAAAAAAGAGCTATTTATAACTTACGAGTGGGTGATCGGATTTTAACGAATTTTGATATTTAAAAGGATTTCGTGTCTCAGAGCTCTTATTTTAAATCCCGACTGGCATTAAGCCTCTGATTTTCCTTTTAAATCAATCCATTGATTCTTAGAATTTCGCTAGAGCTCATGCCATATAAACTCTTGGCTCTTGACTCTTCCGGCCTCGTCACAAGTGCTATATGAGCTCATAGCTCTTGTTTAAATGCTCTTTTTGAGCATCTGTTTGTTTATTTTGCTGCTTTGAAGTGAAATATATTGCAATTGAATTGAAAGTCGTTGATTGAATTGTAATTGCTTTGGGGAGGGGGAATGTGGTAACCAGTAATTGAATTGTGTTTGCTTGAAAACGACAAGTTAAACTAGTATATTGACCAATAAAATGCTCCCTCCATTGCCAATCGCTGCCATGGAAAGTATTGCCCGACTTAGTTTTCGAAAACTTTTTTCTTCGTTTTGTATCCTGTATCTTAGAAGGTAAAGATTGTACCGTTTAGAATACTTTCTATATCAAATATTTTAGCTCACTGTACTATCTATATGTATTTTGTATTTCCTAAGCCGGCTTTAGCATTCACTTACTGCTTTATTATTGTTATATTGGGTTTTGATTCCTTATTCTGTCGACTGTAAATCGAAAAGGTAATTCCTAGACTTCGTTATATATTGCTTTTGTTGCAGGAAATGGTTATTTTTATTTCTTTTGTAGGTGGTTTGAAAATGCAATAAAATATTTTTCATAAAGACAGTGACATGAAAAGAAACAAAAAAGAAGAAAACAAAAAATACATAATTTAAAAATTGACTTAATATCAACTTATTTCGGTCATAGTTGTAAATAATCTGACATATTTGTGCTATTTAAGGATGTAAAATAACCCTATTGAATCTGGGTTGCCAACTGCTTTGAGGCTTATTTTTAAAGTGAGCATGCGATTGCTATCTTTTTTCACGTAATTTAAAAATGACAGATTCCTGTGTTTCTCTGATTGCGGATATAATGATTAGTTTGATCTATTTCTTACAGGTCAATTCGTGCCCAAGTGATGCAGTGGTATCCTGTCAAAAAGATTTTTCTGTTTCCTTCTTTCTTCCTTTTTGTGTTCATTGTTGTCGAATTTTCAAACAGCCCTGGTAGTGAAAGCTATGGTAAGAAATATTACTTTGACAATTATTTGCCCATAAGGCTATACACACTTTGTTTTGTAAGTTTACATAACTTTGTGCTTTTTATCTTCCTCCGGGCTCGAATGTAGGAACTGACTCAGGACTGTGGTCATCTTCGTCAGAATAGCAGATAAAGAGTTTATAGAACTTATACTAGAATATGAAAAACTGGTGGTTCAATAATGTAGACTTCATTCTCCTGACATAGACTACTGAGGATACAGATTTGTCAGTTTGCAATGTGTGTGAATCCAAAACAAAGAGCTGCTTTATCTAGTGGACCGACTATAATACATGTCAGTGAAACTTGTTTAGCCACACAAATCATAGTGTTATTTTACCAGTTGGTGTAGAGTGGAGTCTTCGTGAATAAAAAAAGAAATCCACAAATATTTGTTCATCGGAAAAAAAAATATATTTTAACATAACAGTTTCATCGAAATAGGTCAAATGGACAGCAACACACTTGAACTGTACAAATTTCAATTAACCTGACATAATACTCTTTCTTGCTGATTAAAAAGTATAAAAGGAAATAGATAACCGATTTTGCCCGTTCAAAGTTTCCATGAAAACGGTTTTATTGTAGACTGGCAAAAATGTTATAATGTACTATCTTTGAAATTATTCCACGCCGGGATCCACTGAATCCGACCTTAGTTCCCCAAAATAGCCTTCAAAACTTAATTTAACGTTAGCATATAAAACAGTAATAACTTCAACCGAAAAAAAAATTCGAGTGTATCCCAGGGGCTATAATCCTCAGTTTTGGGACTACATACATAAAAAACACATCAATACAGAAATTTAATTATCAAGATTGGGATATGTTCTACTATTTTATAGATATTTCACGGCACCAGGCACTTCATCATTGCCCGACACTCCACTAGTCCTTCGTCCAGTTTAAGTATTTGGTTTTGGATTACTGGTAAACGTTCATTTGAAGAAATCTGTATTTGGGTTTGATAAAATAATTCCTACAGGGTGCCGATTCAAGTATTAGTTAGCAGCACTGGGTAAATCTATTTTAAGTAATCTTTTTACTTAGGCGTTTTCCTCTCTCAGCAATCAAAGTGAGCTTGGTGCAATGTGAAACATAGACTGAAAGCCCCCGACCCTGCGAAGCGAACTTCTTGCAAAACAGAAGAATAGAAAATATTTTTTTTTTTTAACAATCTTAATGACTATCATACGCTTTTTATTTCTTTTTCATTGACTGGCAAAAATAACGGTTCTGGTAGGTCAGAAATAGAACACGAACTCATGGGTGCTAAAAGGGGGGGGGTGCATGCCCCCCTGGAATTCAGACCAGAGTAGGAAAAAAATAGAAGTGTAACAACTAATCAAAGAAATGAATGTATTTTTTTGGTTTGTCTTTGAGAACTGCTGTGAAACTTGTTTAGAATCAATTCAGAATTTAAAAACTATTCCTGTAGACGATTCCTCTGGGAAACATCTAAAATATCTTCCTTCTTCTGGAGCGCCCGTATTTTGGATTGTCCCATTCGATTAACACCAAACTTAAAATTGGAGTTCGGTTTGCTCATTTAGTAGTGATAGGTCTTCAGTTGTTTATCTAACATTAGTGGTTCTTCTCTGTTTATACTTCCCCACAGGTAAGTGAATCTAATTGTTTTTATTTATGAAAATTAATTTAAAAAACTTTTCCCACAAAACAAGTTCTTCAAAGAAAAGTAAAGAGATCCATTAAACCAAAAATGAGCAAAAAGCAAGTCAAATAATCTTTCAAGTGTAAAACTCACAAGCCACCATCAACAAATAAATATAACCCAAAACGAAAAGAAATTATGATAAATAACCTAGTCAAACTCAAAACGAACAAAATTTAACATGAGTAGGGCAGATAACCCCCCTGCCTAATCAAGAACAGAACATTATTTGCACTTTACTGAAAACAAAAGACATTTTAAGGGTTTTCACTTTTTTGACTTTAATAAATAGCAAATACTTAAAATTTAAGGGATAAATATCAGAATATGTATCTTCATATAACAATCCACGTTAATATTTTTTTCGGTAAAGTTTTGAGTTTGACTTGGTTATTTATTGGAATTTCTGTTCCTTTTGGGTTTCATTTATTTATTAATGGTGATTTGCAGTAGTTTTACGCTTGGAAGATTGTCGGGCTTTATTTTTGCTCATATTTGATTTATTGAAGCTTTCCAGTAACTTCTTTTAAAAAACTTTCTTCTTTTAAAAACTTATTTTGTGGTAATTTTTTTAAAATTAATTTATATTCGTATTTTGTTGACATAGTCTTTTTCGTAGAAAAAAGAATATCTTATATTTATGTTGTTTTCTATAAGAATTCATAGTTTGGCTTGCTATTTATATGGGGGAGAAACTTTTTTGCCAATGTTCAATCCTCACACAAATAGTATTGTTTAATTCTATTTTATACCTCCTCAATTTGACCTTAAAAAATATAATATCATTCCCAAAACATTCTATCTATGCTCTTTGATAACCTGGATACGCTTGCACTCTTTTGATCTGCATAGATTGTAAAAGCAGAAGTTGTAAGTGGCCTCAAAAGTTTCAAATTAATACCCTCAGTCTTTGGCGATATATTGCTGATGTGTCTTATTGGCAGCCGTACACACAGTGCCTTTTGATTTTGTTTTA
This sequence comes from Artemia franciscana, assembly GCF_032884065.1. NCBI lineage: Eukaryota > Metazoa > Arthropoda > Branchiopoda > Anostraca > Artemiidae > Artemia > Artemia franciscana. Next base: position 23,364,948 of record NC_088873.1, read on the forward strand.
GAGCATAATGGAGCAATTAGATCACTGAGGGGGGGGGGTTGATATGGCTATCTCAAAATTTCTATTGGATGTATTTGGGGGGAAAAGGACGTGGGGGGGGCTACTTGCCCTTCGATCACTTTGACTCTTAAAATGGTTACTAGAACTTCTGATTTCAAATCTAATGAACTCTTTCCAAAGTTAGTTTATACGACCACCCTTTTCATAAAAACCTTATATGCCCCATCACTTTCGACTATTAAAAGGGCACTAGAACTCTCAGTTTCAATCGAATAAGCCTTGAAGTTTCTACACCTTCTTCTTCAACTTCTTCCATCAAATGCTTAACAGATTTCTCAGTTTAGGTGGTTTTACTGTTATATTAATTGAATGTGCACTTTTCCGGCATCTTCGTCTATGGGATATAGAGAAAATAATGGACATCAGACATTTTTTCAGCAAATGTTCGAAAACACAAGATCCTTCGGATCCTGTTCTTACTACATCATCAGTCCCTGAAATTGTCTTTGAGCAAGATTTCAAATTAGAAACAGAATACAGTTTGGATTCATTGGATATAGGGTTGTATATTGAACAAAAAATCGACGACGAAACAAGCATTTTTCTGCTCATCAAATCATGGATGCCCGACAAACCAACAATTTTAAAGGCGAGGTTGCTCTAGGAAAGTGACCATTTATTCATGAGTGGCTGGCTAAGTGCAATTGGCTTGCATATTCAAATATGCAGAACATGCATAATGTATACCGTGCGTTTTGTTTAAGCCTATTGTCGATAGAGGTGTGCAAGGTGGGTTCATCATCCGACCTTTCACCAAATTCAAGCAATTTCACGAAAATGTCAAGGCTCATTCGAGATGTAAGTCGTACCAAGAGGCTTTAGAAAAGTCTTACCAAGAGGCTGTAGAAAACTTCTTATCAAATATAAATAATAAGAGAAAGGATGTGAATATACTTCTTAACCAGGATTTGGCCCGGCAAACAGAAGAAAATTGGAAAAAAAAACTCAAATCCATCATATCAACAATTATTTTCTGTACAACACATGACCTGCCACTGAGATGAAAAACAGACGAAACTGCTATTTTAACGATTTATTAAAATCCAGACAGGAAGCCAGTGATTTAGCTTTAGTGCATCATTTGATGGTGGCTCAAAAAACGCAAACTATGTGTCTCATATGATATTATTGATATTTGTGCCACATCTTTAAGGTCTACAACAATTGAAGATGTAGAGAAAAATGAGATGTTTTCCATTTTAGCTGATGAGACCATGGATGTGACTGGAGTCAAACAATTATCTTTGGTTGTGTGATATTTCGAAAGCAGTACGAAGTGTATCAGGAAGATTTCCTCAGCTTCATTACATTATTTAACGACCGAAACACACAGAACGTCGCGAGCACAATAAAGGAAAAATTTTCTGAATGGAGGCTTGATGTTAGCAATACCGTTGGGCAGGGGCTTGACGGCTGCAGTACAATGGACGGCCATATTTCAGGGGTTCATAAAAAAAAAATTCCGATGAATTTTTCGATGATGGTGGCCCAGTATTTTCACTGTTCCAGCCATTGTCTAAACTTAGTTGTTAACGACTTAAATAACATTTCACAGATAAGAAATACCGTGGGAACAATTAAATAAATCATCAAATTCTTTCTTGTGAATGGTCAGAGGAGTGCAGTTGCAGGTCCCTTTACAGAAGCTATGCGAAACAGGATGGACTGAAAAATACCGTGCGATTAGAAAATTTGATACTATGTTTGGAAATATTGCACAATCCCTGGAAAATTTATCGTTGGAAGGAAATAGGGACACAAAGCAAAAAGCTTATTTAGAGAAAATTATAGAACGTCGTGGTGTTACCTTGATTGTATGTGCACATTTTTTAAATACGGGTATGGTATTAACAATTGTTGACTTAGTCATAGTTGGACTAGTGTGGCGAGGCTTTCCCTAGAAATCCATTTCCCCATCTCCTTCGAAGAAACAAATGTCTGTGCAGTTGAAAGCTGCATAAACTATGCAATTCTATGTTGACATAGTGTGCAACCTGTTAGGCCAGCAGTGGCGGTTCTGGCCCTTCTCGTGTCCGAGGTAAAATATTGATTTGCACCCCTCCTTCTGTCTCCCAAAATTCCAGGCCAAATTTTAACATTCTTTTCATTGATTTAAGTCTGACTTTTATTACTTAAGCTTCTGGAAAACTGTTCATTATCTAGTCCCAATTCATTGCTTCTAATTCTTCGCGTTCTATGGTCACTAACGCCAAATCATTTAATCTGTCATAACCCAGTCGATTTGACCTATCTTACTAATTGACGTAAGTGCTGACCCCCCGCAGCACCAAAGAATTGATGACAGCTCTGAAAAAGTTGAAAAACAACTATGCATCTGATGGGAATGAGAGCACAGAAGAGATCCTGAAGACATCCCTTCAACCCTGCATAACTGCTTGAACGGCTCTCCTAGTGGTCATTACGAAGTTGTCCCAAAAGATTAGACCAGAGGCATACTGGTCAAAACCTTCAAGAAGGGTGATGCTCTTTTTCTGTGACAACTGAAGGGCCATCAACTTAGGGTCTGTGCCGAGTAAAATACAACGCCTAAGAACATCCCTTGACGCACCTCAGGAAATAGCAACACGGCTTTCGACCTTGTAGGTCTTGCTCTGATCTTATTTTCAGTCTTAGATTGATCCTTGAAGTCCATGGAATGGAAAAAAAATATTAATGCTCTTTATTGATTTTAAAAAGGGCCTTCGATTCTGCTGATTGAAAGACTTTATGGAATATTTTGAATTCTTACGGAATACTTGATGAACCAGTACTTTCAAAATTGCACTCCAGTTTGTTGCAATCTATGAAGATGGAAAATCGCATTTCTCAGCAATTGGGGATACGCATTTCTTCAAGATAGTATTTTTTGTCAAACAGGAGTATGTCCTATCCCTATGGACTCTGGAGTGACTACTTGTAGCAGATATATCTCTGGCTTCAACTTCAATGACGACGTTGTTCTTCTCATAGATGCGAAATAGCGACTGCAGCTGCTAATCTGCGCCATACATGAAAAGGCCGAAAAAATGGGGCATACGGTGAATGTCAGTAAGACAAAGAGCATGGCTATATCCGACTCTCCGCTGACACGGAAATGCGAAGATAAAGCAATTGAGCAGGTCAATGGTTTGAAGTACCTCAGGAGTTGGATTGATTATAATTCTGAAATAGCCAACGAAATCAAGAGGATTGGACAAGCTACGTGACTTTTAATAAGTTGAAACCAATTTGGCGCAGTAAGAATTACTCTTTGCGCTTGAAGCTTCGCTTCATGACTGGAGAAACGCGCCCTGGATTTAGAAGGATGCTGAAAATATCGTGGCGGAACAAGGTCCTGAGGATAGGAGTTTGTCGGTAAACCGGTCAACCCTTAGCTACTGACCTTGAGAACCGTAGGAGATGGACGTGCCTCGGCTAGGTCCTTCGTATGCCAGAGGATCAACTCCCATATACAGTTTGTGAGTGGTACCCTGAAGGGAGCTGCAACAGAGGTTGACCAAGACACACCTTTTGACGGCAGTACGAACAGAATCTGAGTAGAGGGGAGATGTTTTTTCACAGTGGGATGGCATAAGGGCTGCTGCTCAGCTCCGTGATATCTGGCGAGGTTTCATAGACACCCTATGTGCCATTGACTCTGAAGGATCTAAGGTCTTAAGTAAACGACCGCTCATTACTGGCCACCGATACTACAGTAGCGAATAATATTTGATTGGCAACTCTGACGGTTGCAAAGACCTCTTCATCTCCTTCTGGCACAATTAATGCTAACACGTCCGTAGGCTTCTTTAAGGAAATATGTAAGTCTTGATTTTTTTTTTTCATATCATGGAGTTCGTGGAACAACTGAATGGGATTTAAATCATCGCAGTACTTTACTTTTATTGCTAATTATTTTGGAATGATGATGAAAATGTGGGGTATAGGAAAATTTTGGATTCATTTTGCTTATATGTATCTGAAGTATTTATACAGCGCTAAGTTAGATAACACTTCTTACTTCTTAATATACAGAATAATTGTAACTAATGAATTTTGCGGGCAGACTCGCTATACTTTATCCCCCCACCCCCCTAGTGTGTGGATATGTGTCCCAGCTTACATATTTCCCATCTAATCTGTCATGCGTCATTTGTCTTGGCAATGAAACTGGTTTTCTCAGATCTAACCTAAGCAAAATTGTTGACTGTGTTTCATTTAGTTAACAAGTACTTAAAAGTCATTAACCAGGGATTAAAAAATCATTAAATCGTTAATCAACCGCGCTCTCTTCTTTATTTTCATAAAAATAAAATTTCAAAGATTGCAAAACGATTATAACCGTTAGATCTTTTGTCCTGTGGTGGCGCAGTGGGCTTGGCCTTAGCTTGGTAATATGGGACCCAGAGATCAAACCCTACTGTCGGAACGCACTGCAAGGCAGACGTAGGGACCATAGTAGTCAAAAAACGTCGTTAATCCTATTACTTACTGTTAGATTATTTATCTGAAATTTAGCACCTCTAGAGTTTCTGCACCCAGGGCAATTGCCCCCTCCGTTCCTCCTAAAACTGCCTCTGTTAGGTCTAGTTTTTTTTTTCGAATAAATCTATGAGTATCTGTCAAAATTGTCTTCTGCGTCGTATTAGAATTTGGCTATAACCACAGAAATCAATACTTCAGTTTATTGACATGAGCAATTAGTAACTAAAGAATTTTGGATTCTGTCCATCTCATCTAATGCACTTGGGTAGTATACACATCAACGGATAATATTTGCATTTATATCTTTAGTTAATTTCCTTCGGTAGAAAAAGAAGGAGAGAAAAATACTTCGAGGATCGTACTGAGGGTTTTGATTGAGAGGAGGTGGGGATGACTATTGAATCTGAATTTTTATTTTATGCTTCAAAGGAGTGTGAGGGTTAGTGCAGGGTTCATTCTCCACTAACCGCAGAGAAAACAATCATCTCAATTTTGGCCTCCCTCCTTCCATCCCACGACTCTAGAACTTATCTTTTTGAAATTTTACAGCTGGTCCCTCGGTGCCTCTGGTCTTTACAGACCAGCAATTATTGCTAGATTGCGGAATAGCCATTTATCGCTTCAAGTATGCGGAAATTGCAACCATTTTGCGAGCGATTTCCACCCCAGTTATTATTGAAAGGATACAGAGATTAGTTGCTGGCTTTTTGTAATTGAACCTGTGAAAGAGATATTAATGCGCAAAGTAGATTTTGTGCGGTGAGGTATATGTCCTCTTAAACCTGACCAAAGGACCTTTCTATGAAATTGTGGACCCAAAATGACACTTATTATACGATAATTCAGATTTTTTTGCCAGTGTATTACCGAAAAGTGTGTATTTTTGTTTAAACTGTTTAGTTTCAATGGAGTTCCAAAGCTTGGAGCCATTCAAACTAACTTTTTCTTCAGGTAGCCTACACCTTATTTCTTAAAATATAGGCTGCAAATAAGTTGCCTGAGCCAAGTGTTTTTTGTTGTTTTTTTTTTCAATTTCCAAGAAAAACCTTCTTTTCCTTTGTGGTAAAAGTTTGATTTCCTGGAGCTAGATGTGCAAAGTTTTTTTTTACTAAAGAAACACCAGGTAATTATTGTGCAATATTTTGAAAATGAGGTCTTTGTGTGAAAGTTTAGTTTGGCTAACTGATATTATGATACGGAGTTCTCGACCTGATCATACTGCTGGATAATTTATATGTAAACTTGTCAAAAGAGGTTTGCCACCCTTGGAGTGGTTTACTTTTTGAAAAGTCTATTTTATTCGTGTTTTTGTCTTGTAAAGATTTGTTTCTATTTTTGAATTTCTTTCCTTTTTTTTCTTCTTTTTGATGCTCCATCACCATGCCTTTGTGCTATTGATGGGTTATAAAATACATTCATTCATTCATATTTGTTAGCTGTTGCAAACTATCAACAAAAGTAATAAGAAAATGCTCCTTTCATTCCCAGCTACAAAGCTTTTACTCTAGTATATACCAGCTTATGAAGTAAGAGAAACCCAGGATGTAGCTTTTTTCTTTCTCTTGAATAGTTTCAATGCTTTATTCCACTGAATCTGACATCCACTTAAATGTATACTTGTACATCCAAAGTTCTTTTACTTTTTTTTTTTAGATATTTACAACAATTCAGCCACAGAACAAACAAAGATAGAATATGACTTGAAAAAACTGCTAAGAATCCAAAAAAATAGGAAGAAAAGAATAAGAAACGCTTGTCGTGATGCTTATGGCAATTTGCATGGACTCCATAGAAAATCATTAAATATGAGTAGTTTGGATCATGTTATATCCGTCGATCAGCAACACCTTTTGTATTGTTATGTTCCAAAGGTAAGAATATTTATTTTATTATTTATTTATTTGTATTTTTCACTCACGCAATGCATAAAGTAAATATGGCAGAGCAAGAATAAATATAAAAAAAAAACACAAAGAGAAAAACAAATACAATCACAAATTCAACAAAAAATGGATAAGACGGTGGTAAGGGGATAGGTGCGCAGAAGCTGTACTGGAGAGTTCTCTGTGAAGAATCTCCAACTGTTGTTCCAGATTCAGTTTTGGGTTTGATTTTTCTTTATCTCGGTTGTGTTTTCGTCTCCATTTTCTTAGGATGGTCCAAGAAGACAATAGAATGTCCGAATCTGCCAATGCCCTGAGCTTGCTTTGTCATGTGTAGCTGCAGTAACCAAAAAGGTTTTATGTTCAGTAGTATAAGGTCCTTTTTGTACTAATCAATTTACTAAGATCTCATTTCGTCGATCTACGGCATGTATTATTTGATTTTGCGTTTTGTGTTTAATTCTCTGTCATGAGTGCAAAGACACCAATCCTCTTTGAAGCCTGTCATTTAAGGAACATTATAATGGCAATCACTTTCTACCCTCGGCAATTATTCCTTCCATCAATAGGAGAGCATCTTGATTATATTCTCAATTTTTACTTAAGATGAGAATGAGTTTGATGATAAACCAAAGACACCTGAGAAACCATTTGGAAACATGTTGCTGTTTTTTTATTTTTATTTATTGTTTTTTTTTTAATTACAGCACAAAACTATTTCAGGCACACCGACCCACCCTTTTATTTTTTAGGGGAGGGGAGGAGGGCACAAAAGTGTAGAAATGAGTAAATCACGTGGAAATGTCCAGGAAATCAAAGGAAAATTTTCATAATTATGGCCGTATCCGGCGGAGGGGGGAAATCGGGTTGGAAACCCCCTTCTTGTTGTTTGACTCGTATAAAAGTAACAAAAATGCACATAAACAATTTCTCGATGTGTTTTATGCTTCTTTTTTTTGTAGACCACCTCTCCCCTCCGAACCTAAATCTTGGATACAGCCCTTCGTACAATATTCATAATTTGGCTCGGGGATAGGGATCCATCCCGCGGCGTGTGCTTGAGAGTCTTTGGGTATTTGTGTGTATTCAAGTGTTAAAATATTTTTCAATTGAGGCTGATTTTCTTTATTCATTAGTAGGCTACAGGTATATTATATGCAAAAGCAAGTAATAAAAAAGAAAGAGAAAAGGAATTTTTCGAAGAACTTAGTCAAAGTCTCTAATGTTGTCCCAATTTGAAATCCTAATTAATGGACATTTCTTAGTTTAAAATTGTATGCAAGGCCGTATCCAGGGGGGTTAGGGGTTTTGAGCACCCTTGAAATATTCGTCCAACTCGTAAAAACGTTAACAAAATGCATACAAACAAAACTTCTATGCGTTTTTTTGTACCCCATCTCCGAAAAAAAATCCTTTTGTACTCCCCCCCTAGAAAAAAAAAATCCTGGATACGACCCTGATTGTATGTCTTGCAATTAATACGCATTATCATGGTGTGTCTTTCATCTCGCCGCTTTCAACTTAGCTGATGACCCAAACTTCGAAACTAATTAACTGCTAGTAATTTGTTCGCCAAATGTTAAGCCTTTGGTGTCATTTTCTCTTTAGTAAATTAAATACGGTCAAATGGGCGTATTTATAGACACCTGACGACACATTTCTTGCGGTTTCTTTTGGCTAGATTTCCTGACCCTCTTTTTTTTAAATGCTAATTTAGGACTTTCGATTTCCTATATCACGTAAATTCTAAAAATAAATTTTAAAGTCCGGTTTTTATGGCACTTGGTATTAACCAAGTGACATATAGCAGTCGCCAATTCTGTCGGTCGGTCTGTCGGTCTGTCGGTCCCGGTTTTGCTACTTTAGGCACTTCCAGGTAAGCTAGGACGATGAAATTTGGCAAGCGTATCAGGGACCAGACCAGATTAAATTAGAAATAGTCGTTTTCCCGATTTGACCATCTGGGGGGGAGTGGGGGCCCGGTTAATTCGCAAAAAATAGAAAAAATGAAGTATTTTTAACTTATCAGCGGGTATTTGGATCTTAATGAAATTTGATGTTTGGAATGATATTGTGTCTTAGAGCTCTTATTTTTAATCCCGACCGGATCTGATGACATTGGGGGGAGTTGGAGGGGGAAAACCTAAAGTCCCGGTTTTGCTACTTTAGGCACTTCCAGGTAAGCTAGGACGATGAAATTTGGCAAGCGTATCAGGGACCGGACCAGATTAAATTAGAAATAGTCGTTTTCCCGATTTGACCATCTGGGGGGGGGGGGAGAAGGGGCCGGTTAATTCGGAAAAATAGAAAAAATGAAGTATTTTTAACTTATGAGCGGGTGATTGGATCTTAATGAAATTTGATGTTTGGAATGATATTGTGTCTCAGAGCTCTTATTTTAAATCCCGACTGGGTCTGATGACATTGGGGGGAGTAGGAGGGGGAAACCTAAAATCTTGGAAAACACTTAGAGTAGAGGGATCGGGATGAAACTTGATGGGAAAAATAAGCGCAAGTCCCAGATACATGATTGACATAATCGGAACTTATTTGCTCTCTTTGGGGTAGTTGGGAGGGGGGGAGTAAGTCTTAAAAATTAGAAAAATGAGGTATTTTCAACTTACGAACGGGTGATCGGATCTCAATGAAATTTGATGTTTAGAAGGATGTCGTGTCTTAGAGCTCTTATTTTAAATCCCGACCGGATCTGGTGATGGGGGCGGGGAGTTGGGAGGGGGAAACCTAAAACTTGGAAAACACTTAGAGTGGAGGGATCGGGATGAAACATGGTGGGAAAAATAAACACAAGTCCTAGATAGATGATTGACATAAACAGAACGGATCCGCTCTCTTTTGGGTAGTTGGGGGGGGGGGGGTTAATTCTGAAAAATTAGAAAAAATGAGGTATTTTTAACTTACGAACGGGTGATTGGATCTCCATGAAATTTGATTTTTAGAAGGATATCGTGGCTCAAAGCTCTTATTTTAAATCCTGACCGGATCTGGTGACATTGGGGGAAGTTGGGGTGGGGAGACCTAAAATGATGGGAAACGCTTAGATTGGAGGGATTGGAATGAAACTTGGTTGGAAAAGTGAGCAAAAGTCTTGCATACGTAATTTACATAATTGGAACGGATCCGCTCAATTGCGGGGGGGGGGGGGGGGGTAATTCTGAAAAATAAGAAAAATAACGTATTTTTAACTTACGAAGGAGTGATCGGATCTTCATGAAACTTCATATTTAGAAGGACCTCGTAACTCCGATATCTTATTTTAAATCTCAACCGGATCAAACGTAATTGGGGGGGGCAGTTGGGGGGACCGGAAATCTTAGAAAATACCTAAAGCGGTGAGATCAGGACATAACTGGACCGGATCTGCTCTCTTTGGTGGAATTGGGAGGGGGGAGGTAATTTTGAAAATTGAGGTATTTGTAACTTACGAAAGGGTGACCAGATCTTAATGAGCTCTTGGCTCTTCCGACCTCGTACCATATGAGCTCTCGGCTCTTCCGACCTCGTCACAAGTGCCATATGAGCTCTTAGCTCTTGTTATTTAATGAAGAGCAATTATAAAATATCTTCGTTGATTTATTCCGTTACGGGGGCGGAGAAGAAAAGTGAAAACAAAAATAGACGAATCAGATTCAAATTTAGAGAAGAATCGTAACCTTTCTAAAGTTTGGGGGCCTAAGAGTCTTGAGTCCCCTTAAGCATTTGGGTTAGACCCTCCCCCCGGTTATCTGCTGGCATCTAAGTAATGTATTTAGTATAAATATGTATAACAATTACGTTTTTCGGTGGATATGTTCTGTATTCAGCTCAGATGATTTATTTTCGCTGGTTTAGGACTAGACTACGATCAACGTTCATAAAAATAACTAACTCTCACTTTTTGTATGTATGCTCACTGCACTTAGGAATTTTGTCATTTGGCTTGATAGACCCGTGGTATAATAGTCTTGAGGAGACCGATGGGTGAGACTTGGGTCCGCAATGGGCCATAGTCTCGATGATCAGAAACCACACGTGTCCTCATACAAATATCTCTTATTTTGAAAAATTCCGTTTTGTTTTTTCATTGAACAAATTAAAGAAAAGAAATGTATCAGATTTCCCCTCCTTGATTTTGAGAAAATGCGTTCTCTTCCTAGATTTTAGTGAATTGACCTTACTCTAGGGCACCTCGTGGTCTCTTTATCTGGGATAACTTTGTATCAACTAAGCCCCGACGAACTAGGTTTGCTGAAGTTTCCACCGCAACCAGCCTTGCCAAGGCATACCAGGTTAAAACAGAGAGGGGAAGAGAAACAGACTCATCCAGCTTGAATTTCTCAAAATCACCCTCACTCTGCACCTTAGTTAGCAATTAGCTATTATTATTGCTATGAATGAACTATGGTAATTTTCTGTCTACGTTACGGTAAAAAGTGCTAATATATTCCTTAAGGGTAATGATGGGGAAGAGCATAAATAAAAAATCTGGCTTAAAGAATACCTGGGCAAAAACGTAATGCAAACGTAAACTGCATTTTATCTAAGCATTGTTTGGTTGGTTGGTCCTTCGAATCAACCGGTGAAGGGAGAGAGAGGAGAGAGAGAGAGAGAGAGAGAGAGAGAGGAAGAGAGAGAGAGAGAGAGAGAGAGAGGAGAGAGGAGAGAGAGAGAGAGAGAGAGGAGAGAGAGAGAGAGAGAGAGAGACGAGAGAGAGAGAGAGAGAGGAGAGAGGAGAGAGGAGAGAGGAGAGAGAGAGAGAGAGAGAGAGAGAGAGAGAGAGAGAGAGAGAGAGTGAGAGAGAGAGAGAGGAGGAGAGAGAGAGGAGAGGAGAGAGGAGAGAGAGAGGAGGATTAAGCTGAATTGATTTTATGAATAATTTATCCAAATTTTCGGTTTTAATACAGTTTGAGCTCTTTTTGAACGAAAACTATTTTAAAAAATCTTGTTCCTACTTCATTTTTTTTTTCTTTTTTTTTTATAGAAGTATGTCATGACAGCTTGGGTAATATACGTATTATAGAAATTTTTTGTATTTAGTTTTGAACCTGTATATTTGTTCTAGGTCGCCTGCACTAACTGGAAGAGAACTCTTATGATTCTCTCCGGCAAGGCCAATACATCGAATCCTCTATCAATACTGGCTGATGACTCACACCGGCCTCACGTCTGGAAAACTCTAGTCAATTTTACAACCAGTGAATCTCAAAGTAGATTAGAGAATTATTACAAATTTATGTTTGTTCGTCACCCCTTTGAACGACTAGTTTCTGCCTACGTGAACAAATTCTATCAAAATTATTCTGACTACTTTCGTTTTAGATATGGCCGGGCCATTGTGCAAAGTTATAGAAAAAATCCAACGGACGAAGCACTTGCTCGAGGTCATGATGTAACCTTTTCTGAGTTTGTACAATACCTTATTGATCCCAAGAGTAGGGAGAAAGGCCCTTTTAATGAACACTGGCGACCTATGCACGAACTTTGTCGACCTTGTCATATAAAATATGATACTATTGGGAAATACGAAACTTTACTTGAAGATTCTTGGCTGGTACTTGAAAATGCACAGAATAACCACGAAGTGGGATTTCCTCAAATTCAGAAAAGATCGAACGTAGTTGTAGTAAAGTCCTACCTTTCTCAAATTACTGAAAGTCAATTGAAAAAGCTTTACAAACTGTATGAGTTAGATTTTAGATTGTTTGGATATGATTTTCAAGTGGAAAGTAACACGAATAGCTTATAACAGTAATAGTCAACCATTATGTTTCTAATTTCCTTCCAGTTTATGTTAAATAATTGAATACCTTTTATTTTTCACTTGTTTCTCTCTCCCTTTTGCTTTTTGTCTTGTTTTTAATTTTAAAGAGAAGGCAGGGGATCGCACGCTTATGGAAATATAATGTTAAATTGAGTTGTTTTTTTTTTTTACTCTGAAGCGCGTTCCATCTATCGTATTAATTATAGGAGTCCGAAATACAAATGTTATTTTCCGAACTGAATGTTAATATTCAGGGTCATAGTTAATTTGTAAAAAAAGGAATTCTGTGCTATTTTTCTTGATATGGAATTCTTTCTGTTTCATTTTCTTTTTATAAATTCATTCATTTTCAGAAGGGTGGTAGACTTTTAATGGTTCGTGGAAACATGCCTTACTTAGAGTTATATGTGATGTTTTACATCTGATTTTTTCGTATTCTTCAAAAAACCTAATCCAGCTCACCACTGCTAGCTACGGCATTATTTTTTTTTGCATTTTTTTCACCATTATTGCATTATTATTGTTATAGGTGACCAAAGGTCTCACTTTTCTTTTTTCTTCTTCTTTTTTTTTGGGGGGGGGGGGCAAATCAAAATGTGCAGTGTAGGCTATAATTGCGTGTTATGCAGGCAATTTTACTATGCGACCTTCTGACCAAATATAAACTTAAAAACATTCTTCTGAAAAATTAATCTTGTTTTTATTCCAGTAAATGTTATAAAATACGGAATTTTACTTTTAAGACTATACAGCTACTGACGACGGCTAGATAAAGAAGGGCGGACGTAGATATGTAGGTATTTGTTTTTGGGTATGGGGAAAGAAGCTGCAAAAAAAAAGGAATTTACTCGAAGGTTGTAGAGAACTAGGAAACGTTTGTAAAAATCATAAGATTTTGGGAGGGGTCTGGCCAGCTTTCTGCATGCGTGTTGGATAGCCCAATCAAGAAAAACAAACTAGATTTCTGCTGTTTTTGTAGGAAAATAGGTTTTGGAAGCTTGAACGACATATCCTTTAAGCTAGTTTCATTGAATTATAGATTGTAGATGCATATTGAAAGCCAATGCTCGTTTCATTTTTCTAATTAGCGGGATTTGATTATCAGTTATGAACAATTGCGTGATAATACTCTTCCATTGAGTCTTAGTTTAGTGTGCCGACTACTTGCTTTGTCATTTTGATTTTTAAAACTGCCTCTGCCTATGATCTGCTTTAAGTGATTTATTTCCGGTTTTTGCTTCTTTTTCTTGTTAAAGACACTGAATTGAATCTGCCAATTGATAACCATGGTTTATCATATGTGATTTTAGCCTTAAGCTGTCTATTTATGTATAAGCTGTTTTATATTTTTATTTTTTAGGTTTATATTGTATTTGTATGATGGATTTTCATATTATTGTAAAGTAACTCCTATGACTGGTTTGTTATATCTCACCTGTGGTACTCACGATGGTCGATATAATGAATGAACTAATTATTTTATATTATAATGATTGGACCTTATAAAAAGGGCATGATTAGTATTATACTTGTATAAAATGAATGTGCCAAACTTTTTATGTTTGGCTCGGCTTACTTATGTTTGAAATTTCGCTGTTTTAAAATAATTAAGTTTTGTGATTTATAATATTGAGCAGTTTTTGGGCCAGGTGAGTTTCATTATACTTGCAATGCAGCTTTTACACTGAATTCAAAAATATTTACAAAATTCCCATCATTGTCAGTAACTAATAAAGACATTACCGCCTTTCCATTGTATGTGAAGTTTGTATTAAAAACCAAAAAGCCCCCCCCCCCCCCCAATTGGCACCCCAACCATTGGAGAACTTTTATTTGATATTTTTATCGAATGACAAAATTAAAAAAAAAACTCAAAGAAAAGGCTAATTATATTAAAAAAAACACATGTAATTAAAATAACGTAAAGGATAAAGAAACATCATTATAATAGCCTGAACGTCATTTTTCCTTTTTCTTGTTATTTCATTTTAGTATTCTTAGCTGAACTTGGGTTGATGATCTTCATGCTCCTTTATTGTCGATTTTATATCGCTTATATTTAGTTACAGATAGGTTTTTATGGTTTTCGTAAAGTTTTTTCGTTTTGCTGAGGACGGCTATTTTCTGAAATATTGCCCAAGTAATTATATATAAAAAGACTGATTTATGCTATCTCGTTAGGAAATAATTTCTCAATTCTGGGATTTCTTTTGTTTACGAATCATTCGTAATTCTATGCAATGATTATTGAAGTTATTTTTGTCCGAGCCACCAAAAATCCCGAAATGTAATTGAAGAAACAAACAGCTGTTGCACAAAAACTGATTATATTCTGATTTCGCTATAAAAAAAAAAGTTACGTTAGAAACGTTTCCGATAAGAATTCTTTTTTTTACCACTCAAAAAGCCTAAATAAAAAAAAAAAACTGTTCTGCAGGAGAGTGAGTGAAAAAGCAATTCTACTTTTATTTTTGGATTCAGTGTAAAAAGTTATATGAAGCCCCGTTCACACGTATGCCTTGCCAGAAATCAGTATCTAGACATCGTCATTTGTTCTAATGAAGAATTCCATAAAAAAAGAGGAAATTAATTATGGTAGATCGAAGATGATTATGATAATTGGTTTGAGGTCGAAAAAATGTTGAGGGGAAGGGCGATTTTTTTTTATTCAATGAAAATTCCAAAAAAGCATATTTCAATGAAAATCTTTAAGTCTAAGAAGGGGGTGGAAATCTCCTCCATTGATTATGTTTAGGTATTGATGTCTAGCTAAGCAGGCATATAGAACTTTAGAAAAGTGTTTTTCAGTTCTTGTGATAAAATCTTTGTTTTTATTCCTCACTGTAATTCGTTTGCAAACCTCTAGTTTTGTATAAATCGTGAAACGTGTATTTTTTTTTTTTTTTTTTTTTTTTTTTTGTATAAGCAAATCAGAAGGTGTAATCATTTGTAACTAATTTGATTGTGGTTTGATTCAACCAATTCTACGGACAGGTGCGACATTTTTCAGTTGTCATTCACTTCCTGGATATCTGAAGTACCTTAAAAAAGCCAATGACACGGATATAAATTAAAAGATAATTACAAAAATTGACTCTAGTTTTATTAAAGCTGTATACAAGATTTTTACCATATGGCTATCAAATGATTGTACCTTTGATCTTGTGTTTATAGTTCTATCTATTCGCTTAGTGTTGAAGTTCTTCAAGCTGCATATTTAAATGTTTCTATTGTGCTATGATAGAATGAGCTCCAATCTTGCGAATTACTCTGTATGAAACAATTGTATTTTGAACCTTTCTGTAAGAATTAAAGTCCTTTCCATGAAGTTTGTGTTTGTGGTTGGAATTTAAAGTAAATTTCAAGAAGAAGAAGAGCATGATGAAATTAATTCAACTCATAATATAAAATGAGGAGAAAATCCTCTAAGATTAATATTTGCCTTTAGCAAAACTTTCACGAAACAATATACCTTATGAAAAATAAACAGCGGCCCAGTTTTCTTCAAGTCCAGCAAAAAATATTTATTTCGTATGTGACGTTATTGCTTCTCTGTGATGTTATTACTTTAGCTAATTTAAGAGTTTTTGGAATAGACTATTTAAAAGGGGAGAAAATATAGTATGTTGGTTCTGTTAAAACACAGACAATAGAATTAGAAAAAAGGGAATGAGACGAAAGAAACATAGAAAAACAAGGATTTCATTTTTAACAGCTTACATTAAATACTTTTATGTTGCCAGTGAATGCACATGGTGAACAATAATCGAAACACGGATGAGATCTAACGTAAAATGCCGTACCGCCGTTTTAGTGAGAAAACCCAGCTGTGTGAGAAATATAAATCATATCAGATTTCTCTGTTCGGTTTTAATGACATTTGAATTAGTTTTAATATAAGGTGTTTTTTGTCTAGCATTCTCTTTAAACGTATGTCATTAACATTAAAATACTAATACAGATTGTGATAGTATTTTATGAATATAAAAATAATCTAACAATGAAAATAGTAATACAAATAATACTGAATATCCATTCTGATGCTATCATATGTTTTTGGTGACAGTATTACTATGCTTAGTTGCTTTCCCAGTTGTTCGAAGTAAAACTCTTTTAAGCTTCCACCAATAAGAGTAATATATAGTTCCATTATAATCTCACATTCCCTTGGATTGTGATTCCTTGGCTTTTGACTTAAAATCGATACTTTTCTGGATCCTTCCTAAAGTCCAAAACAGAATATATTTCTAGTGCAAATGTATCCTTTAAGCTGACCTATTAGGTTATTAGAGCAACAAAATCCGCCAAGTGGCTAGTTACAATCAATGGTCAATTACTTACCAATTACTTATAAATTACTTACCAGCTTACCAAATGGCAAATTACAATCAGTGGTCAATTACTTAATAAAAATTACTTGGAATTATCCTGGAACTAATTCATGTCAGGTAATTACTCTTTTAGACGAACCTTAATCAAATATTGACACATGCTCTAAGTGAGAGGCAATAATGAGGTGAATCTTGGCAGTGTAATCCCACTTGAGGATAACTGTGATGTGCTCTTGCCACTGAGATTTTACTTAAACACAGATAAAGCAGCGTATAAGCTGACTACTCGAAGAGGAAATGGAATCGATTTAAGCCGACTTGGTAGCGCCTTGCGGAAACCTGGCCTTGGTTAAGTAAGATCTAATGAAAGAATAGGGTTGAGAAGAAGTATCATATTAACTAGAAGTGTTGAACCATCTCTTTGCTAAGGGGAAGGTCCTGACAGCTAACTTTTGACTTATTATTACTGGTTTTTTTTTATGTATCCTGTCTTTGTATCTCACTTTCTAGAGCTTTATGCGTTTCCTTAAGAATAAAAAAGTGATAAAAGCAGTAATGACTCCAAAGATTAATTATCTATGCTAATGGCAAATCAAGTTATTTGTGATGCTACTTAAATTATCTTTTCGCCTACTATTTTTTTGTTTTTTTCAACTCAAGTCCATTTAAATAATGTTTTGTATTAGGCCGGAAGTCTAGTTTTAGGTATTACGCCTAGAAAATAAGTCGGTAATCAACCAGATCTAATATAAAGTGTCCATTCTGTCGACTGAGACCTGCTAGTCGACCAAGGTGGGTGAGCAAGGTGTTTAAAGGTACATTCCACTTAGAATTATGCTAGAAAACGCAATACAGTCCAATTACTATCCAATTAGAATTGGATTATAAAGTAAATAAAAATGAATCAGAAAGGTGTGTCATAGATAGCGACATGACCTCTTAGGGATCTCTTCATAATCTAAGCATACTATTGTCTAGACAAGAAGGATCACGGAAGGGGAGGTGGAGGGACGTCTTTCGTCCCTCTTCGGGTTCGGCCGATCTTTTGGAAAAACCGTCTGTTAAAGTGACCCAACTTGTCAGTGAAATGCATTGTCCTCTCTCCCCTAAAAAACGTAAAGATAGGCTATTAACGCATCGGACCCAGATTCAAGGCCGGATCGGTTAGGTGCGGAGCCTGATTGGAATTTTTTTGCGGGGCCCCCTCTATATATTAAACTTTTAAGTAAAATTCAAATCCAGCATATAAATAGATAAATAAACACACACACACACACACACATATATATATATATATATATATATATATATATATATATATATATATATATATATATATATATATATATATATATATATATACATTTTCGTGTAACCTTTAACATAGTTGTTCGTGTCTCACAATATTTCTTCCTACGGATTTGTTGGGATGCGACTGATCTAATAATTTAAAGGATCTGAAAAGTATTCCTTATCATCTCTATTGGGGTCTAAAAAATACGTTCGGTCATATGAATATGGTTCAAAATCACCTTCAGAGGTCTGTGATGGATTTGCCACTAAATTTATTTTGTGATGAATTTGTCCAGCTGTTTTGAGCCTGTAAATATTACGATTATTTTTTGTTCGATCATCGCTTACGTTGAGTGATGCTCAAGCAAAACAAAAGTTCTAGCTTCGTATTTTTTTATGGAACTCTTTAAAGAGCAACTAATGTCCTATAACAGACCAAACAAATTCATTAGGAAATTTTTGATGCAGGAATGCAATTCGACTAAGCAGGCAGCAGTCCCCAAGTAAATCATCTTTGTTGGCTTCTCCTGTGGGACAATGGAGGGCTCCACAGTGAATACATACAGAGTTGAAGGGCCCCAATAACTTATAAATACCACTTGCGTAGTTTACGGTATCTTTGTAGGTTTTTACTGGGTTTTATGCCACGATTTGTTGGCATCGAAGACCTTGATGGTGCTGTTCCGCTAATATACTATTTTTCTCGATACTTGTGTACATAATGGTATACACTCGAGAAGTGAAGTTAGGCTAATCCTAAATAAATATACCAGAATATAATGAAAATGTAATATTTTAGAAAGAAATTTGGGCTATATATTTGCGCATTAGGAGCGGGAAGAGGGGAATAAAGTATAGTGGTTCTGCATGCAAAATGTGTTAGCTATAGTCATTC
Organism: Artemia franciscana; assembly: GCF_032884065.1. Taxonomy (NCBI): domain Eukaryota; kingdom Metazoa; phylum Arthropoda; class Branchiopoda; order Anostraca; family Artemiidae; genus Artemia; species Artemia franciscana. Next base: position 23,383,632 of record NC_088873.1, read on the forward strand.
TGCACATTATGAAGTTAGAATTGTTTTCTGACTTCATGCTGTCCAAATACTGTACCCTCACCCCCCCCCCCACCTCATGTGCGAATATATAGCTCATGTTATTGAAGTCCAATGTATTCTGTCACCCGTCACTTGTTTTCCACTGAGCGTGAGCTAATTGTATCTTAACACAAACAGATAAAACCGGTTTGTTCTCGAGTGTGTACCATTATGTACACAAGTACCTTTTTTTCGTCTTCACTTTCATTTTTCACTCGTTCTGATTCTCGCTGTCCTTTGACAACAAAGTTCTTTCTTCTTCACCGTCAATTGTACACTCTTGATACTTAATTTAACCTGTCTGCTAACCCTAGAATACTTTGTTCTTCACTTTCATCTTTGGCAAGTTCTGATTCCTGCTGTTGGTTGTAATTCTCGCTGCTGATTATCTTCTAAGTGAATATTTCTTTGTTCTCGCGGTCGTATATCCTCTAACGTTCTAACCACGCATTTCTCTGTTCTTCACTTTCATTTTGATTCGTTCTGATCCTTATTGTTGCATGCTTTGTAACCGTATATATTTTTTGCTCTTCAGTTTCCTTTTTTGAGTCTTGTGAATTTCGCTGCCACTTATCTTTAAACTAAACATTTCTATATTCTTCAATTTCATCTTTGACTTCTGAATGGTGTGCAGCTAAGTTTTTTTTTCTTAACCGCAGTTTTGGATTTGATTATATATTTCTTGACCTACGACCTGACCACAAACACTGGTTCAATACGACTATTCTTGGAGATAAAAAAAGAAGAAAAAAAAAATCTCTGCTACTCATACAAAAGTGTGACTTCCCTTGTTTTTTTTTTTTACAGATAGGGACTTTAAACCTCAATGGCAGGCTCAATAGTGTACTTTTTATTTCGATATGGTGTCAAATTTGAGGAGTTTTCGACTCTTCTGAAATCTTCGAAAGAGTTTATTCATAATCACAAAAAAGCAATTCACTATGACCTTTTTTTTCCATTGATTTGCTTGGGCTCATAAGCCTTAGCTCCAATTTTCTTTCGTAACATTTGTCGATTTCTAGCTTAATTAGGCTGACTTTTTCAGAACCAACACAAACAATTGAACTTGATTTTATACTTGTAATAGCGAAGAGCCGGTTGTTTAGCTAGGAAAAACCTGACTTCACTGAACTTTTGTCGCCCTCTTTGTTCGCTCACTACAACCGAATCTCAAACCTTCAGCCCTCACACACTTGCTAGCTTGACGTCGCATATTCTAATTTCTTTTTCATTTACATATTTTTCGAATATTTATAGTATATGTCTATTCTCCTGGAAATCAAACAATGAATCATAAAAATAGGCATTTCGAAACGGGAGTACCATGGGTCAGAAGACCCCTAATGACCAATAATACCCCATCCCCCTTCACACCCCCCCCCCCCAAAGAAAAATAACAACAAACATACAAGACAAAAGGTTAGACTGAAAATTGCTGCAGCATTCACACCAAACAACTGTCAGCGATTCAAAAATTAAAAATAATTTCTAATTTCCGTAAAAGTCAAAATTTTCAGTTTGAGGCTGCTGATGACAATTTTGATGCTAACATAACAATGTGACTGTCCCAAGAAAACACATATTTAATAAACGGTGGACGACTTATACCGTATTATTCAAGGGCTTTTGAAGTAGTTAATTTCAAATATGATGCTGAATGCGATTTTATTCTCACGAAACACGGTATTCATGTTGCACAAATGATTCCCAATTTCCACTAGGACCTACAGTTTGTAATGAAAAATTTTCCAGCTTGTTAATTACAAATATGAGGATGGTATTGGAAAGGAATGCGAAAGCAAAAGACAATATATATACACAAGGCATTCCCCCTGTTTTTGGTGGGGGGATGGAATAAGCCACCCAGGTATGTTGGAGACCTCTTCTAGGGAGCTAGTTATTGCGGTGAAAAGTTTTATAGAGGAATGTGTTAAAGGCACGGAAGTTATAATTTCAAAGTGTTGAGTGCTATTGTTGGATTTGGTCATTTTTTTTTCTTTCTTTTCTAGCATATATGGCCACCGGCTTTTAAATAGACATATAATGAGGCTTCATGTATGTATGTATTTATAACCCATCGTACGACAAGGAAAATGATGAGCACAAGTAAAACAAAGAAAAGAAAAGAGAATTACCAACACTGTAAAACAACAACAAACATTAGTCGTAGACATTAAAAAAGGACATTTTGCCATTCATGGCCACAATAACGCAAACGTACCCAATCAACAAGACTGATTTTGGGTGGCCGCATTTGTATTAAATTTTATTTTCTATTGATTAGGCCTGCGTGGGGCGTAGGGGACATTGTCACCCATCGTGCATACCTATGTCAGTGCGGATTTCCTAAGATTTCTACATTTTCGTAGTTTGGCTGAAAATGATATTTAAGAAGCGACCTTTAATCCTGCCATAATTGCGAATAGCCCCACATAGCGAATAACAGCTAATATTACGTTCCCTGCGGTAAGAAGTAAAATAATTATTCGAAATTTTTACTAGTGGGGAGTTGTATGATACCTAGCAATCACAGTAACGTACTCAATCGACACCGCTAATTTTGATCGGCTGCATTGGTTCTTTATTAACGATTGGACCTGTGTCTGGTGGAGCGGCACCTTTTCGTCAGTTATGGGTGTCTATTTCTCTGCAGATTTCTTAATATTTCGCTAGGACGATTACATTTTCACAAGTCACCTGAAAACATCGTTTAAGGATCGAAATTCAACTCTAGGATAACCTGCGGTAGTCTGAAGCCTCAAAAAGCGATTTTGTTTTACTTACAGAAAATAATTGAGATATTATTAGTATGTCACCATGAAGAATTGCCTGCATTAGTACACAGTTCGTTTATGTGAGAATAAGTTTAAAATCACTTTATTTCAAGCCTGTAAATTAAAATGATAAGAGAAACTGTGAATGACTCGATTGATTCTGTTCTTTTGTGTTTATAAAGAGATTTCAACAAACAAATTTCATTAACTATTCAATGAATCCAACAAGCGGGTACGTCTGAGAACATTAGTAGCTTTGAAAGCATACAGCTGTTATAAACAAGTGACCATACATCAAATAAAAAGTCGATTTATGACAAACGAAACCCTTGAAATCTAAAACAAAAGCGTATTTCGCAACCAGTAAAAGGGAAAGCATTCGGCAGAGATAAAAGGCATTATTTCATATTGCACAACAGTACTCTGAATGGGAATGAAATTACGGAAGCTAAAAATACATCCACATGCTTCCTTTCGTAAGCATTAACGCTGTAAATTTGTTCCATTTTAGAAGGAGAAGCTCATTATTAGACTCGTCTTTTTGGATTGCTCAGCATTGCCAAGGGCGATCCAATATGTAAAAATGTTTTAGTGTAAAATAAATCTACTTTAAACCAATTAACCCACTTCTTTTGTTGCACAACAGTCTATTGCAATAGTCATCAACGTTTCGGTATTCTGAATAGTGTTCCTAATGCTACTATTGAAACTGATTTTAAAATATATATTTCCTAGTAGATCCGGAATACAACTGTCTATGGATCCAGGAGGAGCCGTCAACCGTGATCAATTTGCTTTTTTTTTGCTCAAAATTTAACAGAATTTTATATTTTTTAATTATCAACCATAAGATGAAAGATTTAATGTGATCCAATATATTTTACATAGACTGAGTAATGTTTGTTCGTTTTAAGCTTCATTTTCACTCTTTATTTACACCAGAAAAAAACTTAATTAGTAAGGTCTGTGAGGTGCAATGGATGGTGGGCTGTAACGCCCACCTTATGTCTTTTTTACAGAAATCCAAGCATCTAATTCTTACAAATATTCCTGCTCTGAGACGTTTTGCAGTTAGAAAGAGAGGCATTTGGTCTGTAGGTAAATATATGGCCTGGTTTAATTTCATTTCGTAGATGAATTGTACATCAATTGGGGCGGGGGGATGCCCCCATTTACACATTAGAAAATACTTATTTTGCAACTTCGCACAAAAAAATACAAGCCCCCCCCCATTTTTGTAAATTAGTGCCACTGAAAGAAGAGCCTAGTCAGTAGGGTTTACTGTAGTATTTCTAATCCTGAAGCTTCCAATAACTATGAAAGATAAGTATTACAAGTATAAATTATAGACAAAAATCTACCTTTTAAACTGTAATGAATTCAAGACAATATTTCTAGTTGATAACTGAATTAAAATCAGGCATAAAATTGAGCAGAACAGTACAACGCCAACAGGTTAAAACATACGAAAAAAGGCTACCTCCTTTTGATCGTCTGAGTCCTTTTGAATTGCTGAGTAAAGTATCAGAGACTAAGGCAAGGCTGTGGTTAGTTCCCAATGGAAAGAGCTTTAGTAACTATTGAACAATTTACAAGACATATCAGTACCCGACGAATTAGCCACTGCGACGCAGTACGCATAATAACAGTCCCAACCGTCGTCATCCTCTCTCGGTAGCCCTGGATCTCCCCACTAAAAGTACACATTATTCTCATAGAAAAATTTAAGACGAAGAAAAACATCCAGAACAGAAATATATTTGAATTACTATACCAAGCTAGCAGTGTATTGGAATTCAGGGCTATTTTCGTATTCACAAATATCCAGTGCCACCTCGCAGCTCTCTTTCACCACCCTTGCTTCGTCCTTCAAATAAGCTTCAAGAATTTGGCGGCATTCTGGTGCTGCTATCGACCCAAGAGCTTCAGCACATTCATGTCTTACCATTTCACTTTCTTCGGGTAATTCAAGTCGCTCTCTCAGTTGTTGAATGACTAAAGGACTTTGTATCTGACCGAGAACGTAAGCAATTTCGTGACGAAAAAGAGCTCCTTTGCATTGAAGCCCTATAAAAAGAAGAATAAGTTATCACTGAACAACTGAGACTAGACGTTTCAACATTGAAATCACCTCTCGACAGACAATGCACCATTGCTAGTCCTTTGCTATTGGAAAAATTAAGAGAAACCCACATTTTCATTCGGAAAATGGTAAAACGAAAGTACAACAGCTTCTGATATAGCTTATAATTTACCTTTCCCCCGTGTAGAAGGCTTGCTTTTCTCACTTCGTTATGAGTTTTGCTGCTAATATGTCAAGCCTAAATTCTGTACCAATTAGTCTTTGAGCACCTTGATTTAACATAAAACTATTTAGAATATGCCACGTTGATCGGTACGTGCACTTGGCAATAATCTTGATTTCTTAAACTTAATTTTGTGTAAAGAACACCCGACTCTAAGGTTTTTCCGCTTTTTAATTTATTTTTTCTTATTTACTCCAAGAGTAATACTTATTTTTTTTCTTTTATATATTATATATAAGGATCATAATGCACGAGTCTACAGTTATTTTGCATGCGAGGATTATTAATTTTAGTTTTCCACCATGCGGCTTATCTTTTTATTATATTCGAAGACTTTTAACTCTGAAAGAATAATACAATAAGAAATTTTTTTAGGCAGGCGAAAAACCTATTCTCGATTATTTTGATATTTAGTTCCCGACATGTATAATAATACATTATATTTATTTTTATTACTTAATCTTAGGAACAAAGGGCACTGGGATAGGTATAACACCATTTTTCATCACTGAAATCGAAAATCTGATATTTATTATTATTCACCGAGTCGTTCAATAAGAGTATCGTACTTGATAAACAAAACTAACAATAGTAAATTGTTAAATGATCTGGTATGGTCTTTTCGTAATTAGCGATAAAATTTGCTGTCTATATTGAAAAAAGTCATAAATGAATTCTTCAGAGGTCTATCTCACCAAGCTGTCAAAAAACAAGGAGTAAAGCAAAATTCAAAAAGAAGGTTAATATGTAACATTAATTTACATACCCGAATCCTCTGGTAAAAAAAGTCCATAATTAGAGCAGTGGTTCCCAACCTTTTTCGGTCCGCGTACCCCTAGTCAAGGCCCAAAAAGTTTGCGTACCCCTTTCTTGAGAATCGTTGTTTTACTTTTTTCTTAACTAAAATCAGATTTTCAAAAACACGAGATTTATTGTCCAATATGACGGTGCTTAAATGTACGTACAAAATCAATGAGAAACTTGAGGCTGCTTTTTTGCTAAAATATTATCAAATCTTGGCTCGATGTCACTAACGGCAATTATAAGGTCATTTTGTACACTCAGTCTGTTTCTGTGTTTGGTTTTGATCAATGACATTGCCGAAAATGACACTTCACAAAGGTAAGTGGATCCGAATGGTAACAAAGCAGACATGGCGATTTCACTTAGTTCCTTGTATTCTCCTTTCACCTCCAGCCAAAACTGGGAAACAGTTACATTTTGGAATTTCAGTTCTAAGGCGCGATCACTGGCAAGTTCGATCAGATTCTCTGTAAGCTTGTCACTAAGACCGGAGCTTGAGGTCACGTCTTCAAGAAATGGATTTTGGATCCAATCCTGCGTTCTATCTTGGTTCATAATCGATGGGAAATATGACACAAGTTCATCTTGCAACTTTGTCAGATGCTCCCGAATACAATCACAGATTGTGTTGAGGTTGTCAATTTCACTATCGTCCGCAAACTTGTCAAGGGTCGGGAAGACACTAACGCTGTTTCTTTGAACCTTTTTAAGCCAGAACTCCAATTTCTTGATGAAAGCACACATCTTCAAATTCAGGGAGAGTTCGTCCGTCCGGAAACTTTGCATTGACAGATTCAAGTCATTCAGTTTGTCGAAAATATCCGCAAGATAGGCCAGCCTGCAGACCCAGTCCTGGTTTTCAAAAAGTGAACTGAATGCAGATTTTTGCTCCAGAAGAAACATATGAACTTCTTGTAGAAGCTCGAAAAGTCTGTTTAAAATATTCCCACGAGACAACCAGCGAACTTCTGTGTGCAGAAGTAAATGTTGATGTTCTGAACCCATCTCTTGGCACAGCAACTTGAACATTCTTGAGTTCAGTGGTCGGGCTTTGATGAAGTTGATCACTTTTACAGCCTCGTTGAGGGTCTCGTGCAGATGTGCGTTCATCCTTTTCGATGCAAGAGCTTGCCTGTGAATGATGCAGTGCAACCACTTCACCTTTGGATTTTTCTTCCTTATCCAGGCCATGAGCCCATTATTCTTCCCTGTTAGGGCGGCAGCTCCATCACTGCAAACTGATAGACACCAGTCCCACAAGATGCCCCCTTCTGCGAAGAATTTGTCAATCACCTTGAATAGTTCTTCTCCTGTTGTTCTTGACTGTAGGTTTTGACAAAACAGAATATTTTCTCTTATGTCAGAACAATCTTGATATCGAACAAAGACGATCACCTGGGCTTCACCTGACACATCCGTGCTTTCGTCAAGCTGTAACGCAAACATCTTCGTCAACTTTATTTGCTCAATAACCTGCATGACAATATCGCTTGCAATGTCTTCTATCCTTCTTGAAATGGTATTGTTCGACACAGGTATAGACTGAAGGGCAGTAGCAGTTTTCGTGTCAAACATTATTTCACTGACTTTCACTAGTGCTGGTAATATCAGACATTCGGCGATGGTGTGCGGTTTTTTCTGTTTCGCAACTAAATATGAAACAGCATACGAAGCCCGGAGAGCCTTTGAAGAAACTGATGCCACTTTTGCAATTTCCAAACAGTTACTAGCGAATGCTTCTTGTTTACGCTTGAAAAACTCTATGGGCTTACCGACATGAGAAGGGTGCACAGTACTGAGATGCCGGTTCATATGCGCAGGTTTCATGGAACTGTTGGCCAAGACTTGACCACAAAGAACGCACTGTGCATTCACTGGATCAGACTTTGTCGCACTAAATCCGAGCCCTAGGTATTCTGACAAATATCGACGCACTTTGACCGATGATTCGTCATATTTCTTCTTCTTAGGTGCAGGTTCAGAGTTTTGGGTACCATCATTCGGCTTCTTGTTATTCCTGATCAGGAATCTATCCATCTTTGTTTGCAACCACAATTCACGAACTTCGTGTTTCAACAGATGACAAGATACTGAACCCGCTGAGTTTAAATCGAGACCTTACGGCTATGGAGAAAAATTAGCAGGTTACTGAAAGCGAAAGTTTTGAAAATGAGTCTGAAATTACGTACAATGGGTTATGTTATCTGATTTTGAGGGAAATGTTGGAACTGAGTCAGAAACAAGTTTTAAAGATGTAGACTAAATTAATTTTGGGACCTTCGCGTACCCCCTGCGAGGGTTTCGCGTACCCCCTGGGGTACGCGTACCACCGGTTGGGAACCACTGAATTAGAGTGTGCTTTCATACGCCTATAACAATGGAAACTCATGAGTTCTCCATTTTAGAACGCTTAGTCAAATGTACTTTTGAAAAAAGTTCTCATACATTTCACACATCTGAGAAAAAAAAAATATCATGGTTCTTTTTAGTGTCGTCATGGGTTCCTCCGATAAAGATGAGCTTCTAAATGTTGTACCTTTATTGTTGAATCTCTTTGTGAAATATAATTCAATACATGAGAGCAAAGCTTTATTATTGATTTTAATTTAGGGAAATTCAGGGAAGCACTACTGTTGAAAGAGAGAGTTTTGAAACAGTTTAAGAGAAAGAGATGTAAAGGCCATCGTTTTTGGTTCGAAAAGCTCTCAGTTTAAAGGAGCTATACTTAAATTTGAAAACAGAATGAGTTGCTGGAAAACGAATAAACCAGCTGATACAGCATCTTAGACTTAGGGGGTGGGTGTGTTTAATTTTAATTTTATTGGCATGTTTAGCTACATGACATGTAGAAGATCCTTTCAAAATACCTAGCCAACAGTTGAAGATTCGGCAGTCAAATAAGCTTTTTCACAAACATTGAAATAGTCTACAATCAGTTTAGGCTTTTTCACAAAAAGATGACATAGTCTGGAAAAAGAAACTCTACTATAGCTCCCCCACCCCCCAAAAAAACAACAACAAATAAACAATAGATAAGTTAGTGCAAAGAATTACCTACCAGCAAAAATACTGTATATGCACTTCCTTGACATAAAACATTGTACTGCTGGATTTACTATTTTGGAACTGGAACTCCTTTTTTTAAATAGAGAAAAAAAGGTGATTCAAATGAAGAAAGTGGCAAGGCCATATCCACAGGAGAGGGGACTGAAGCCTCCCACCCGAAACGCTCGTTCGACTTATAAACACATTTTTGATGCTTTTTTTGTACCCCCCCCCCAAAAAAAAATCTTGGATACGGCCGTGGAAGGTGGTTATATTTTCAAATAGAGAAAAGCGTCTGTCACTTACCATTTCCTAAAGCTAAAATACTTTGATCATCTCCTTTGTTCCTAAGTGCAAACATAGCTCTATATCTTTCAAAAAGAGGGAGTTCTTCGTTTAAAAGGGTGGCTCGGAGTTCTTCAGGACTTCTATCTGGACATGGAGGGGCTGGATCTACAGACGAATAAGGGTTACTTGATACTTTTTCTTCATTCTTGCTCTTAAGCCATTTTATTCTTTCTACAGAGAGTTGACAAGTTTCTGCGACTTCAACGATGGGGTCGTTAACATAGGATTCAAGGACTGGCAAGGCTGCTTCATCTCCTATAGCCCCCAAAGCTTCTCCTAAAAGAACATATCTCAAAATTAACACTGAAAACTCTAAAGAAAATATATGACAGGAGTCCTCGTGCATCAGTGCTGAGCAGAAAACTCATTACCTGATTGCCATCTTCCTTTTATTCATACAGAATAAAAGTTTGAACTTTTAAAAATGTGAAATAAAATTTTGACTATCACCTCCATTAGCCTTCCACTCGTTACCTTCAGGCATTTCTTGAGCTTCATTAAAAGGAAAATATTACCACTAAAACCACGAGAATACATCTATTCTTTAAATTGACAACACACTAAGTTTTTTTCGTAAACCACAAGAAACAATAGAAATTCACAGAACGGAGGGTGGGGGTGGAGTAGACAGAAAACCTCTCCGTCATGTTCAGATTCATTTTACTTATTTGTAATTTTAACATATCTCTTTACTCGTATTTGAAAAAAAAAGTTCGTTTAAATTTCGTCCCAATTTTTTTTTTGGTTTTTACTTCTCATATTAATATTGTCTTTTGCTTTTCCAATACCTAACCCCATCTATAAGGACCAACAATTCACTTTCAACAAAATACTATCATCTCTGCTCTACCGGAACAAAAGATAATCTTAATTACTTTTCTTCAGTATGCTTAAACTAAAAAAAGAACAATAAATAAAATAACTACGATATTACACCTCATACTTTATTTTCATGGTCAACAAAAAAGAAGTTCACTTAATCAGGTAGGAATATATGGGCAGGCTGGCTGATCACTGGGTTGCAAGAGCAACACTTTGGTTTTGTCGTTTTTTTTTCCTAGCACCCAGATTTCACCTTATTCCTAGAAAGTGGTAAGGGTCTAACCTCTGCGGTTTTTACGGAAAGTGGGGAACTTATGCCGAATTGATGAATATGACTTTGCATCTTGGAAAGTTTCGTAGAGCTCTTGCATGGGGCCAAAAAGGATGGTTTTTGCTTGTCCTTGAGCCAATGTCTATAGTGTGTGAAGTGACATGGAGTTTTATAGCCTATGTCAGAGAGAACTATCTGAAGTTATGCAGTCAAGCTTTCGTTTCATTAAACCATGTTTCTGCTTTCGAGTGGAAAGCTGCGTTCTAGCAGGCAAGCAGGCAGGCGCCAGTTTCAAATTGAAGATGGACTAAAGTCTATAAGTGTTAAATATATGCGGCAGTTACTCGGTCCCACAGCCAATATATCTTCTTTGAGTGATAAATAGAAAAATTAACAGAAATAAAAAAGTGGGGACCGAAAGTACTGCCATCTATTGTTTCTATCCATTTCTGTTCGTGATTTCAGCTGAGTTTATCATTCGGTATTTCGCACTTGGAATTGCGGTAGAGAAATGGTATCAGATGTGCCTCAAACTTTGAAAGTTCTCTCATTGCTAAAGAAATTAGAGTTTATCCTTTGCTCCTTTCTAAGTGATGACGTTAGAAACTTGGCCTAAGGCAAAAAAGCCAGCTTTTGAACTAAGACAGATATATATTTTTTTTACGGCAGTCGATAGCTCTTGATGAGCTGATCAAAGTATATGTCATCCATTTTTTGGTAGAAAAATTTCTTCATGAGATATACCAGTTTGAAAGTTTAAAGGGGTTGACAACTTCAGTAGTAAGGTACACACTAGAACCAAAAATAGGCCGATATAGAAATGGTGTCAGATGTGTCACTTGAACTCTAAAAGTTCTCTCATTTCTAAAGAAATTAGAGTTCATCCTTTGCTCCTTTCTAAAGCGATGACGTTAGAAACTTGGCCTACGGCAAAAAAGTCAACTTTTGAACTAAGACAGATAGATTTTTTTTTTCGACGGCAATCATTAGCTCTTGATGAGCTGATGAAAGTATATGACACCTATTTTTTGGTAGAAAAATTCCTTCATGATATATACCAGTTTGGAATTTTAAAGGGGCTGATAACTTCAGTGGTAAGGGACACACTAAAACCAAAAATAGGCCGATACCAATTGTAACACATATAGGGGAGTTTTAAGCAACAGTCGGCTGTCAGCTCATAATCATCTTCGGCAACGAGGGGTGTGCAATTTTTGCTAGTTGGTGTACCTATTATTTGTTTCCGGTGTATTTGATGGTAAGACCAATTTGGTTCCAGTGGCAAGATATGTAGGGGACTTGTAAGTAATCATCGGCTGTTAAGCTACAATCATCTTCAGCGATGACGGGTTTGCAATATTTATTAGTTGCAATGAGGGTTTGCAACTTCTGCAAGTTGGTGTACCTATTATTTATTTTAAGATCCTTACAGATTAACAACTTCAAAGTTTAATCGAAGCGAGGAAACAAAACCAAAGTGTTGCTCCCGCAACACTTTACCTGGCGAAGCCGAACACAGGTTGCCGCAACACCCCACGTTGCCCATGCAACGTAGATCTAGTTTTCACTAGCCCGATAAATTTGGCAAAATTCCACAAAACAGTATAAAAAACTGACGATATAAAAAAGTCAACAATAACTGACTCGTTTATAGCGGACTAAGAACTAATTTAATCTATCTGTTTCATAGAAAACACACTGTGATATCAGGTAATATGGAGCTGTACGACCCCAGCCAAGGGCTTTCTATTATTTCATTCCTGATATTGATTTTTTTTGCTCAATTTGTGGGATTGAGGATAATTTTCAAAATACTCGATAATTACTTTTTTTGATTATAAAATATTTAAGGATTTGAAATAAATGAAAAAAATCATTCAACGTTGGCTGTGGCTTGCTCTTTACTAGGTTATAACTACTCCTGCTGCCATGATAAACAAAATACGTTTCAATTAGAACATTCCATAGGTTTCCCTAGCATAAATGTTGAGGGGGGGGGGTAGCAGAATTTAGAGAATAGCCGATTATTTTCACTAATCTAAGTTCAGAACACGACAACACTGGCAAAATTCCCCCAAACAATATAAAAATTGGAATAAAATTACGGCACTTCGTGCCCCAATAAGGTATGTGAACAAATGGGGTGGTTCTGGTATATCACAATTGACCTAACACATTTTGCATGCAGACCCAATGTACAATATACTATATACTTACAGCCTAAACCTGAGTGAGTGGCGCATAACACACAAGTACCGGAATTTTTCATGCAAAGAGAACCGAACATCAAAACATAAAACAAAGATAAATTATTACATGTATGAAAGGAGTTGTCTCCTCCACAAGACCTTGTTCTTTACGCTAAAGTTTTGGTTGTTTTTTTTTGTCCTAATTCTTTAAGAACAATTCCTGAAACACAATGGCCGTTTGATTAGAATAATAATCTTTTTTTGAATTATATAAAAAAACTTCAACGTAAAGAGCGAGGTCTTGAGGTGAAGACAACCCCTTTCATATACGTGATAATTTATCTTTGTTTAAAGTAGTGATGTTGCTCCTTACTTGTAGATGAAAAGCTTGCTTGTTTTTATTTAATTACTTAAAGATAGTATTTTTTCAATGGGAAACATACGGAAGAAGTTTTTTTTAAAAAAAGTAGAGCTTCATTTAAACAAAATGATCAGAAACAAAGTCAAATAACTTTTAAAGTAAAAATTATGGAGTCTAATAATAAAAAAACGATACAAAATGTTTTTTTTAAGTGAAAAACGTCAATAAAAAACGAAAAGAAATTAATTAAAAAAACTTTTCCCACAAAACAAGTTTGTCAAAGAATAGTAAAGAGCTCCATTAAGCCAAAAATAAGTAAAAATACATTCAAATGATTTTCCAAGCGTAAAACTACCACGAATCACTATCAATAAATGAATTCAAACAAAAACGAACAGAAATTACAATAAATAATCGAGTCAAACTCAAAGCAAGCAAAAATTAACATGAGTAGGGCTGACAACCCCCATACCTTCTCAAGACGAGAACATAATTTGCACTTTATTGAAAACAAAATACATTTTAAAAGCTTTCATTTTTTGACTTTATTAAATAAAGAAGTATTGAAACTATAAGGAATAAATATCACAATATGAAGATTAGCAGACAATAAGCGGCTATTTGTTTCTTTTTTTTTAGTAAAGTACAAATTATGTCCTGGTCTTGAGAATACATGAGGGTTGTCAACCCTATTCCTTTTAGTTTTTGATCGTTTTAAAACAAGTGTTTTCTAACCTAAGTAGCAAGCAACACTGAAACTTAAAACAAATAGCAATAATCCTGTATTTGAGAGGGGCTATCGCCTATCCACCGTCACTCTTTAAGCCAAACTTTAACTTGTAAATAAATGATTGCACTTGCGAATGCAAAAAATATAGCTAGTTGGAAATTACAGGTGTTTTGTCTACGGATAGCCTTTCAAAACGCTTAAATGTAAAGTTCTGTTTTTTAAAGCGATACAAAATAAGCTCTTTAATTATCGATGCATTGTGAAAAAATGAATGAACTTTTCATCATATTAATCTTCTAATAGAGCATTCATTCTTGAAGCGTCGGAAAAGAGGGGGGGGGAGATCGAAGCTCAGTTTAAAGATCCAAAGCCTAGCGTACTAAGCGGATGACAGCCCCATCACATACAGGAAAATTTACGTTCGTTTTGAGCATTAATGTCAATCTCTAGGAATTTTTTTTCATTCAGTTTCTGCTCGTTTTTAATACCTCATTCAATGTAGTCTTTATATGAAAGGAGCTCCAGCCCAGATCACCCCTGACCATTAAGTGGAAGTTTAGCTTTTGTTGCCTACAACAACACTTTAAAACTAAAATCCCCCTGATTATTTTTTAAGCAGGGGAGGGGGGTAAAATTATTAAATAATAACGGCTATTGGCTATTTTTTATGGGGTTGGATATATTATATAAAACTAGTCTATAATTCATCACAATATTTTGCTATATTTTATAGTTACAGGTATGATAGTAGTATATCCCAAAATTTTGATAGTTTATGGACCAAAAGGTGAGCTAGCACTTCAGGGCATATGCAGGTAGATCCAGCGATAACTGTTATAAATATCCCCAAAATTACAAACTTACCAGCTTCATGGCGAACCATTGCTTCTTGATGGACATCTTTCAAAACTGCTTCAAGATATGGAACCGCTCTGTTGTCTTGCATCTGACCAAGGCAGTAAGCCAGCTCATGTTTCAGTAAAGCTGACTCATCCTTGAAACAATTGGCTATTTCCTTGACTGCAGTTAAGCCACCAATATTTTTAAGAGTAAAAAGCGCTCTAAACCTCTCCTTCAAAGGCCGTTCCGGGTTATTCAAAACCGATCCAATATCAACAACTTGCTGGTTTGAAAACTGTGTTTGGTTCCCCATAATTCTAAAATTCAAATTTTAGGCACGTATTAGATTTCCCTTGGGGCATAATGTGATACATTCTTTCCTAAGGGATGGTTTTCGACGAAGAAAAAAAAAACAAAAACAAACAAACACAAATTCATTGGACTCTTTAACAGCATAAAATAAGCATTACAGGGAGACTTTGATTTGATATTCAGCTTGAGCATATTAAATTCCATCAGATGAAATGATTCTTCTCAATTCTCTTAAATAAAGAGTTTCAGGCTGACACACTTTTATTCAAATAGAAGATGGTGAAATATATATTCAAAAACTCACCAATTTTAGCACTTTTTATATTATACATTACATTATACAAATACATTATATTCATACGTTTATATTATACATTTTCATTATACAAATACATTACAGGTATTTGAGTGATAGATTATACGAGAATAAGATGAATGTAAAAGAAGTAAAGTAAGCACGGAAGCATGGAGGTGTGAATAAAGGCCATGGACAAAATGGCAGAAGACATGAAGATGCAACCAGATAGCTCAACAGCAAAATATTGTGTTGTCATATAAAGAAATTGAGATGGAGCAGTCAATCTGGACTTGTCTCAGTTTAAGATAGAAACAGGGCCTAAAAACTGATGAGAAAAGTGTAAAAAATAGATGAGCAGACTATTTTGAGAATGTCTTAAAATATGATAATAATTCTTTCTCATATTTATTACCAAAGAATAATAAAACCTCATATCCTGATAGAGCAGTAACTGAACTTTTGAAACATCATGGTTGCACAGTTAGAGATAAGTCAATGAAGATTGTAGAAATAATTTTTGGAAAAAGGGGAAGTACCCAAGGATTTATTGACAACTTTAATTAAACCCTTTTATAAGAAAGATGATAAGAATTAGTGCAGTAATTACGGATCCATTGGCTTGGTTTCTGGCAGAAGTGTATCACTTAATATGATGATATTTTTTAGACCACAGATAAAGTTTTAACAGAAGAACAGCATGGTTTTACGAGGGGAAGAAGATATGTTGATCAAATTTTCACTCTCAGATTAATAATGAGAAGTGTCTGAATTATTAGACCACTTTAGTCCTCAATTTTATTGAAGATCTTAAATGAATGTCATATCCTTGTATGTTATACTGGATTAATACATTAAGGTGATTAGGGTCATGCACAAGAACACTACTGCTGTAGTTAAGGTAGGAAACATTGTTAGTAGCTGGTTCTGTATTGAGTCAGGAGCTATACAAGGTCGTGTTCTATCCCAATTTATGTGGGTTATTTTGATGGACTTTGCCTCAAGGAGCACAACAAAGGCTATAAGAGAGCATGGAATCATATTGGAAAGTAAAACTTTCGTTAACTTAGATTATGCAGATGATATTGATGTCCTCAATACAAATATTGGCAAAATGGATGGTTTTTGTGGCTTTTGAGTGTTCAGGGTGCACAGAATAGGTCTGAAAAATAATGTAAAAAAGACTATGTCGTTTGGACTGGGAATAAGTGACGGTGAAGTGGGGATGTTGGCTAACAAGAAGATCAATTAAGCTGACAGCTTCACCTAACTGGGTTGTATTATTTGTAAAGATGGTGGGTGCTGAGAAGATGTAAAAAGTAGAACAGCAAAGGCTCAGTGTGATTTTTTTCACAGTAGAAAATTTTTAGAACAATAGTAGGATATATCTGCAAACCAAGATTAGAATAGTGGAAACTACAGATATGACAATCCTGTTTCCCAGAGGAATTGTCTACAGATGAATTTGGGTACCCATTTGACTGACTATACGTCAAACAGTAAGCTGTGCGGAATAATGTAACTCTATCACACTTGCCCAGGCCACAGCACACGGCACGCGGCAGGCTTCTATATATGGATTCTCACTGTCAATTGTCTTCTAACTGCATTCAATTTGATACAATGTCCTGTCTTTTGAAAGTCATTTGATGATTAAAGCAAGTCCAATTTCTTACAACGATATCTACTACGCTTCAAACTTTTGTTTTTTTATGGTTTTTATGACACTTGGCATTTACCAAGTGACATATAGCGATGGCAAATTCTGTCAGTTTGTCTGTCGGTCCCGGTTTTGCTAGTTTAGGCACTTCCAGAAAAGCTAGGCCGATGAAATTTGGCAGGCGTACCAGGAACCAGACCTTATTAAATTAGAAATAGTCGTTTCCCCGATTCGACTATCTTGGGACGATTAATTCGGAAAAATTACAAAAATGAGGTATTTTTAACTTATGAGTGATCGGACCATAATGAAATTTTATATTTAGAAGGACCTCGTTACTCAGATCTATTGGAAGAGTTGGGGGGGGGAATCTTGGAAATCACGTAGAAAGAACAGGATGAAACTTGGTCGGAAGAATAAGCACAAGTCCAAGATACATGACAGACATAATCAGACCGGATCCGCTCTCTTTGGGGGAGTTTTGGTTATTCAGGAAAATTTGAAAAATGAGGTATTTGTAACTTAAGAACGGATGATCAGATCTTAATGAAATTAGATATTTAGAAGATCTTGTGCTTCAGAGCTCTAATTTTAAATCACGAGCAGATCCGGTGACCTTGGAGGAAGTTGGAGGGGAAACCGGAAATCTTGGAAAACGTGAAAATTGAGGTATCTTTATCTCACGAATGGGTGACCGGATCTTAATGAAACTTGATACATAGAAAGGTCTTAAATCTCAGATGCTCCATTTTCAATTCGAATCGGATCCGGGGACATAGAAGGTTGGAGGGGGGAAACACAAATCTTGGAAAACACTTACAGTGGAGATATCAGGATGAAACTTGATGGGAAGACTAAGCACAAGTTCTAGATATATGATTGATATAATTGGAACGGATCCGCTCTCTTTGGCTGAGTTGGGAGGGATTTCCAGTGCTTTGGCGAGTTCGGTGCTTCTGGACAGGCTAGGACGATGAAAATCGGAAGGCGTGTCAACGACCTGCACAAATTGACTTGATAACAGTCGTTTCCCCAATTTGACCATCTGGGGAGCTGGAGGGAGAGGAAAAATTGAAGAATGAGATATTTTTAACTTACAAATGGATGATCGGATCTCAATGAAATTTAATATTTAGAATGACCTCGTGTCTCAGAGCTTTTGTTTTAAATCCCGACCGTATCCGGTGATACTGGGGGAGTTGGAGGGGGAACGGGAAATCTTAGAAAACGCTTGGAGAGGAGAGATCGGGATGAAACTTGGTGAGAAGAATAAGCACAAGTTACAGATACGTGATTGACATAATTGGAGCGGATCCGCTCTTTTTGGGGGAGCTGGGGGCTGTTAATTTGGAAAAATTAGAAAAACTGAAGTATTTATAACTTAAGAACGGGTGACCGGATCTTAATGAAATTTGATATTTAGAAGGAACCCATGTCTCAGAGCCCTTATTTTAAATCCCGACCAGATCTGGTGACACTGGGGGGAATTGGAGGGGGAAACTGGAAATCTTCGAAAACACTTCGAGTGGAGAGATTAGGATGAAACTTGGTGGGTAGAATAAGCATATGTCGTAGATACGTGATTGACGTAACCGGACTGGATCCACTCTCTTTGGGGGAGTTAGGGGAGTCCAATGCTTTGGCGAGTTCGGTGCTTCTGGACGTGCTTGGACGATGAAAATTGGTAGGCGTGTCAGAGACCTCCACAAGTTGACTTGATAAAGTCGTTTTCCCCGATTCGACCATCTGAGAGGCTGAAGGGAGGTGAAAAATAGAAAAAATGAGGTATTTTTGACTTACGAGTGGGTGATCGGATCTTAATGAATTTTGATATTTAGAAGGACCTCGTGTCTCTGAGCTCTTATTTTAAATCCCAACCGGCATTAAGCCTCTGATTTTCCTTTTAAATAAATCTACTGATTTTTAGAATTTTGCTAGAGCTCATGCTGTATGAGCTCTTGGCTCTTCCGACTTCGTCACAAGTACCATATGAGCTCTTAGCTCTTGTTGAATTGTTGTAATCCCTTCTTAAAATGTCTACAAATATTTTTGCAATTACTAATATTTTGCTCTTTATGGAATTTAATGTCTTTTCATACTAAAGTCTTTCCTAAAATAGTTGATTATTAAAGCAAGTCCGATTTCTCACAACGATAAAACAGTTCGTGGTAACGTGGTAGAAGTTTCAAGCTCCTATCTACAAAAATGTGGAACTTCGTAAATTTTACCAGAAGACTGATCACGGGTGCACGTTTATTTGTTTGTTTGTTTTTATGACACTTGGTATTAACCAAGTGACATATAGCGATCGCAAATTCTGTCGGTCTGTCTGTCCCCGTTTTGCTACTTTAGGCACTTCCAGGTAAGCTAGGACGATGAAATTTGGCAGCCGTATCAGGGACCGGACCAGATTAAATTAGAAATAGTCGTTTTCGCGATTTCACCATCTAGGGAGGAGTGGGGGGTCGGTTAATTCGGAAAAAATTGAAAAAATGAAGTATTTTTAACTTACGAGCGGGTTATGGGATCTTAATGAAATTTGATGTTTAGAACGATATCGTATCTCAAAGCTTTTATTTTAAATCCCGACCAGATCTGGTGACATTGGGGGGAGTTAGGGGGGGAACCTAAAATCTTGGAAAACGCTTAGAATGGAGGAATTGGGATGAAACTTGGTGGGGAAAATAAGCAGAAGTCCTAAGTACGTGATTGACATAACCGGAACGGATCTGCTCTGTTTGGGAGAGTGAGGGGGGGGTGTAATACTGAAAATTAAAAAAAATGAGATATTTTTAACTTATGAAGGAGTGATTGGATCTTAATGAAATTTGAAGTTTGCAAGAATATCTTGTCTCAAACCTCTTATTTTAAATCCTGACTGGATCCGGTGACATTGGGGGGAATTGAGGGGGGAACCTAAAATCTCGGAAAATGCTTAGAGTTGAGGGATCGGGATGAAACTTGGTGAGAAAAATAAGCACAAGTCCTAGATACGTGATTGATGTAACGAACAGATCCACTCTCTTTGGGGGAGTTGGGAGAGGAGGGTTAATTCTGAAAAATTAAAAAATGAGGTATTTTTAACTTACGAAGGAGTGATCGGATCTTAATGAAATTTGATGTTTAGAAGGATATCGTGTCTCAGAGCTCTTACCTTAAATCCCGACCGGATCCAGTGAAAGGGAAGTTAGGGGAGGGGGGCGGAACCTAAAATCTTGGATAATGCTTAGAGTGGAGGGATCGGAATGAAACTTGGTGGGGAAAATAAGCACAAGTCCTAGATGCGGGATATGTCATAACCGGAACGGATCTGCTCTCTTTGGGGGAGTTGGCGGGGGGAGGGTTAATTCTAAAAAAATAGAAAAAATGAGGTATTTTTGACTTACGAAAGAGTGATCGTATCTTAATGAAATTTCATAGTTAGAAAGACCTCGAAACTCAGATCTCTTATTCTGAATCCCGACCAGATCCAGTGTCATTAGGGGGGGGGGACCGGAAATTTTGGAAAACGCTTAAAGCGGAGAGATCAGGATGAAACTTGGTGGAAAGAATAAGCACAAGTCCAAGATAGGTGACTGACATAACCAAACTGGATCTGCTTACAAACTTCGACCAGTGTTTACATACAGTAATGGTTATTGGTAAGTGTACAGACGTTTTCACGGGGATTTTTTGGTTGGGAAGGGGGGGTGAGGGGAGGGGGCTACGTGGGAGGATCTACCCATGGATGAATTTATCATGGAGGAAGAGAAATTCCATGAAGGGGACGAAGTATTTTCTAGAATTATTTTAAAAAACAATCAAAAATAAATATGAAAAAGTTTTTTTCAACTGAAAGTAAGGAGCAGCATTAGAACTTAAACGAACAGAGATTATTTCGCATATAAGGGGTTCATCTCCTCATAAATACCTCGCTCTTTACGCTAAAGTATTTTTAGTAGTTTTAACTATTTATTCTACGGCCTTTGTGATTCAGGGGTTATTCTTAGAAAATTGGGACACAATTAAAGCTTTAGTGTAAAGAGCGAGGTATTAACTAGGGGGCAAACCCCCTCATATACATAATACAAATATACGAATATAGAATTTCGTTACGTAAGCTAATTCGTAAGTTATTTACGAATGTCAGAGGCGGCTCATTGGATTGGTAATCATAAGTTCTAGTGACCCTTTTAAGATTTAGAATGGTCAGAGGGTGGATCCCCACCTCCACACCTCATATTTTCCCAATGTACAGCTGATATAAATTTTGAGACAGTAATTTTTTGTCTTAGAAACTTCAAAAAGAGCTCATTCAATTGAAAAATGAAAGGGCTAGTGTCCTTTTTAATAGTCAAAAGTGATCAGGGGGCAACTAATCCCCCTCCTAAGCCCCTTGTTTCTCCAGACCCATCCAATCCAAATTTTTAGATAATCATTTTGTTTAAAGAAATTGAAAGGACCAGAAATTATCTCTTTGAGGATGACAACCTCCCTAGAGCACTCAGGGCAAGGGTTACAAGTTATGCCCCATGTCATATAAGGTATATATAGGAAGGCTGATCTTAAAACTTCGGAAAGGGCTAATTGGATTGGTAATCAGAAGTTCTAAGATTTTTTAATCCCTTTTTAAGATTCAAAGTGATTATAGTATGGATACCCCCGCACAACTTGTATTTTCCTGAAATACATCTGATAGAAATTTTTAGATGCCCATTTGTTGTCAAAGAAATTCCAAAAACAGCTCATTCGACTGGAAATTGAAAGAGGCAGTGCCTATTTTAATAGTTGAAAGTGATTGGAGGGCAACTAACCCCCCTCCTATGCCCACCATTTTCCCAAACACATCCAATAAAAATTTTGAGATAGCACTTTTGAGCAACATAATTCAAAGGTCTGGAAATTATGTCTTTGAGGATGACAACCCCCTCACAGCCCTCATGGCAAGGGTTATAAGTTATGCCAAGGATGCAGATAAAATATATGCCCCCAGTCTATATCTTTGAGGATGATACCCCTCCTCCCTCCACAAACCTTGTATTTTCCCGAAATGCATCTGATTTAAATTTGAAGATGACCATTTGTTGTCACAGAAACTTCAAAAACAGCTCATTTGATTGGAAATATAAAGGACCAGTGCCCTATTTACTAGTTGAAAGTGACTGGAAGGCAACTAACACCTCTACCACGCCTACCCTTTCCCCAACACATCCAATACAATTTTGAGATAGCCATTTTGTTCAACGTAATTGAAAGGTCCATAAATTATATTTTTGAGAATGGCAACCCCTCACAGCCCTCAGGACAATAGTTTGAGGATGGCAACACCTCCACAGACCTCAGGACAAGAGTTGTAAGTTATGCCCTGGGGACTTGTAAGGTGTATATAGAAAGGATGACCAAATTAACTTTGGAGGGGGCTCATTCAATTCGTAATCAAAAGTTCTAGTGGCCCTTTTAAGACTCAGAGTCATTAGGGGGTGGATACAAGGTACAATCCTTGCACCTTGTATTATCCTGAAATACATCTGATCAATATCTTGAGATGGCCATTTGCTGTTATAGAAACTTCAAAAACAGCTTATTCGATTAGAAATTGAAAGTACCAGTGCCCTTTTTATAGTCAAAAGTGATTGGATAGCAGCTAATCCCCCTCTCTTGACAACCATTTCTCCAAACACTCCAATCAAAATTTTGAGATAGTAATTTTGTTCAGCATAATTGAGAGGACGAAAAATTATGTCTTTGAGGATGACTCACCCTACAGCCCTCAGGGCAAGGGTTGTAAGTTATGCCCTGGCAGCATTTAAGATTCAGAGGAATCAGAAGATGGATAACCCTCACCCCTATAACTTATATTTTCCTGAAATACATCTGATAGAGATTTTGAGATGACCATTTGTTGCTTTAGAAACTTTAAAGAGCTGATTCGATTGAAAATTGACCCTCAAGGTCAAGAGTTTGAGCATGGCAAACTTCCACAGAATTCAGGACAAGAACTGTAAGTTATGCCCTTGGGACATATAAGGTATATATATAGAAACAGTGATTGAATAAGCTTTGGAAAGGGCACATTCAATTTGTAATCACTGCTCATTTGATTATAAATTGAAAGTACCCTTTTTAATAGTTGAGAGTGATAGGAGGGCAGCTAATCCCCCTCCCTCAGCCACCATTTCTACACACATCCAATAAAAATTTTGAGATAGTCATTTTGTTCAATGTAATTGAAAGGACCAGAAATAATGTCTTTGAGGATAACCCACCCCACAGCCCTCAGGGCAAAGTAAGATATGCCCTGGTGGCACACAAGGTACATATAGAAAGGGTGGTTGTACCTAGTGCCCTTTTTTATGATTCAGAGTGATTGGAGGGTGGATAAACCCACCTCCAAAACCTTGTATTTTCCCATAATGCATCAGATAGAAATTTTGAGATGGCCATTTGTTGTTGTTGTTACTTTGAAAAAGGCTCTTTGATTGAAAATTGAAAAGGCAATATGTCAAAAGTGACTGGAAGGCAACAAGCCCCCTCCCTTCTCTATGCCAATTAATTCCCATAACACACCTAATCAAAATTTTGAGCTAGCCATTTTGCTCAGTGTAGTTGAAAGGTCTGGAAACTATGTCTTTGACAACCCCATACCTTCTGAAGACCAGAACATAATTTGCACTTTACTGAAAGAAAAATGGTTGTGGAATATCAGTTTAGTATACATATACTGATATACATTCTTTAAAGTTTTAATAATTTTTATTTTCTTAAAGTTAAAAAAGTTAAAACATTTTAAATATATTTTGTTTATTTAATTCATACAGTAAATAACAAGTCAAATGTAAAAAAAGCAAAAATTTACATGAGTAGCCTACTCATGTTAGTTTTGACAGCAAAATATGTCTGAAATGTTTTCACCTTTCTTACTTTCATAAATAAAAAAAAATATCAAAACCTTAAATGTCAGTATATGTCAATTTAGCAGTCAATTGATAGTCATTTTTTTTTCAGTAAAGAGCAAATTGTGTTCTAGTCTTGAGAAGGCATAGGTGTTATGAGCCCTACTTATGTTAATTTTTTTTTTTTTTTACTTTGACTAGGCTATGTATTGTAACTTTTGTTTGTTGCAAGTTTCATTTATGTATTGATAGTGATTTGAGGCAGTTTCATGCTTGGAAGATTATTTGACTTTATTGTTGCTTATTCTTGGCTTAACAGAGCTCTTTACTTTTTTTTTGAAAACTTGCCTTGTGGAAAAAGTTTTTTAAACTAATTTTATGATAAAGGCTACTGTATGTTTCTGTTAATGAGATTATCATGTTTCCTTCCACTGTTATCCTTACTTTAAGCCATTTTATTAAATAATAATTTTATACAACAATTCTATTGAGATTACTAAGACAGAGTGGCTTTTTTGGGTCAAGCATGCAACAATTTTAACAAAAAACAAAACATAATGTATCACAAAATGATAAACAATAAAAATATTAGCATAGTAAATAACATAGCACTTGCAGTGAATTTTGACTGATAGATACTTTTTCTGGGTTTTGTTTGCTTTGGTGGGCTGAAAAACCTCTTCCTAGCTTAGCCATCCATTACAAACTGCCTTCCCATAGTATAATGTCTGTAGGCATCAACATTGTTTGAGCAGGTTTTCAACCCTTGCTGATAGTAGAGCATCACCAAGTGTGGAAAACTATGTTGTGACCAAGATGGGACCATGACTGTCCCTTTCTAAGCCAGCTTAAGCACTTTAGAAGAAATATTGGTCACTGTCCTGCACTATTTTGGGACCCATTGCTTTTTCTGAGGCCATGATATGTCTAATGATTTAAATAATATGAAAATTGTAACTTGGAATATTACAATATATATAAAAAAAAATATTTTAATGACATTTTGACTGAAAGATGTTTTGAACTGGACTTTGAATAAGTATATAGAACTTATTTACTCAGACACAAATAATAGGGTGCATAGAAAGGGAGTATGGCTTGAGATAAATTATGACACAGCTAAGTCTTGTTTAGTTTGGGAAGGTATTGGTAATAGAATGCTAATTGCTCTTTTTATCTTATCAAGGGGTTTTAATGCCCAGGTTTTTTGAAATAGGGATAGGTTGTATCCTTGCCTAGGTAAATTTAGGGTAGGAAAAGAGAACAGTAATGGCTATAGGCTGTTGCAATTTTCTAGATACAATAATCTAGTTATAGCCAATACAGTAATTGATAGTAAAATTGCCCATAACTTAACATTGTATTCATATGATGGTAGAACATCCAAACTTACCAATTATGTTATTGTAAACAGACAACTGACATGATGACATGATACCAGGGTCTATAGTAATGATTTTATAGATGGTA
The DNA here is from genome assembly GCF_032884065.1 of Artemia franciscana. Taxonomy (NCBI): domain Eukaryota; kingdom Metazoa; phylum Arthropoda; class Branchiopoda; order Anostraca; family Artemiidae; genus Artemia; species Artemia franciscana. Next base: position 23,408,770 of record NC_088873.1, read on the forward strand.
AAAGTAAAGACCACCATCTAGTAACATCTAGGGTTAATCCAGAGGTAAAATTTAGGGAGGGTCACTACCTTCCAAGAATTTATGACATAGGTACCCTCCAGAATGAGAATTTGAGAGAAAATTTCCAGGAACAGTGGAGTATTCAACTAGACAGTTTAAGATTTCTGAGTGATAAATATTGATTAGCAATACTAACTCAGAAATATTTGAGTGATTATTTATTGAAAGAAAGAAGAATGTAAGGGAAGTAGGCAAAGTGGTAAATATTTTGCAGTTCATATAATTGACTTACCAATAAAGAGAAGATACCACTTGATGCCTTTTTTTTATGTTCTTTACAAATACAATAATCAATTCTATTGCAAATCCAAATTTAAGCACTTTTTGACCTAAACCAAACCTAATTATTATTAATTTCAGAACTGAGAAAATATAGAAAACAGCACAATGACCAAGAAAACAGCACTGAGAAAATATAGTATTATTTTGTCAAAAACAACCAATAACTAATATTTTTATTGAAAATTTGTCATTGTTAAGAGCTCAAAAAGTGCTTAAATTTTAATTTGCAACAGAAGTGATTATTATATTTATAAAAAACATAAAAAAAGGCATCAAATGGTATGTTTACTTTATTGGTAAGTCAATTATACAACCTGTGAAATATTTACCAATAAAGCATTAAAACCTGAATGAAGGAGGTATGAAGTAGAGGCCATACACAAAATTCCTGAAGATCTAGAAGATGCAGCCAGATGGCATAATAGAAAAAATGCACTGATGGGCTATGTTAAAACATAGGATGGAATGGTCAATTTGGACTTGTCCCAGATAAATACAGCAATGGGGCTACAATAAAAAATAAAGAAAGAGCTAAATAGCAATGGACAGAACATTTTGAGAATGTGCTAAACCATAAAAAAGCTATAGAAATTACATAGAAAAGAACAAGAAGTTGTTGACACTTTTGAAATGTAAGATGAATTAGAATCAGTACTAAGGATTGAAACTTAAAAGGTACAGATAAGGAGGTAGGCCTAAACAAGTTTTTCTTTCAATATTGCAGTTGTGAAATTAGAGATAGCCTAAATTACTGATTCCAGATGATTACTGAATCTAATCACTGAAGATTATAAAAATAATTTTTTCAAAAAGGAAAAGTAGGCCTACTTACCAATTTTGGGAAAATTTTAGTTGAAACCCTCTACAATAAAGGTGATAGCCTAGAAGTAGCTGTTGTAATTATAGAGGCATTAACTTGGTTTCTCCAAGAAGTAAATTACTTAGTATGACAATAGGCTACTGTTTAGAAATCCTGTAGACAGAGTTTTAAGAGAAGTAGAGTTTTGGGAGGGGGAGAGGATGCATTGAGTCTAGGCATTTACCGCGCCCCCCCCCCCCTCCAGTAAGTTGATCTTGCTGAATAAACTCTCAGGTTAAGATCTAGAGTTATTAAGGGAGGAAATCTCCTCTCTCTTAAACTTGTGAAAAAAATAAGGATTTTTTAATGAATAATACTTTATTTTATACTTCCTTTGGAAAAAGAGAATAAATTTACTCCCTTGTTACCTCCAACTCAAACGGCCTGCGCTGCAGTGTTGCCAACACTTCTGAAGAAAGAGTACCACAAAACGCCCTAAAATTGTACTACTGATCAAAAATTGTACCATATCTATTTTTTTGTGTGTTGTGCTACGGGCAAGACAAAAATTTTTTGCGCCACGCACAACACGTAGAAAATCGGAAAATTACATTACAATAAAGAGAAAAAAGAATCAGATATCTTCTTTCAAAGATATTTGGGAGACCTCCTTTCCCCTACAGAGACCATTTTGGTGTCACTCCTCCAAATAGCAGCTCACCTATTTTGTACTTACCGTACACATGGATGTGCTGCTTCACGTTATTTTATGACCGCAAGAGGCCAACAACAGGCACTTAAATAAATGTGTAAAGAAAAACTTAAAAGAGACAAACTCTAGAAGAGAAAACAAATAGAACTAAAATTCTCTCCGCTCGCTGCGTCCTGACGCCCAGTCAAATGTTATTGTATCATACTGTACCACATTTTGTAAAATGTACCAGGAAATTTGTGATTGTACCAGAATGTACCTTTAGAGGTGAAATGTACCAAAATGGTACAATTGTATCGAAGTTGGCAACCCTGCTGCGCTGCTTTGGTCGTCCATGCTTTAATTCCTATTTTTACTGAAGAAAGCCCCCGGTGGACGCCTCTGTTTCTAGGTGAATTTAACGGTCTCATGTTTCAATTTTAAATTCTTGGTTCAACCTGTCTAAGACCTCATAGGTAAACGTCCCATGTTTACCTCTCATTCCAGGCAATCTAATGGTCTTATGTCAATTTTAGATTCTTGGTCAACCTGCCCGAGGCTCTTGGCAGGTGTGACTTGCTAAAGGATAACAAACCGTGAATTGGTCCAATAAGAGAGGCACCCGCGTTCTTCCGCCGTTTACCCAAGCCAAATTAATCAAACACTTGGAAAACTATAGGTTCTATCACTATATTAGCTCTATGACTATCTACCTTGGTTCGACTGCCCTAGCAATGATGCATGGACGGATAACAAATAAGACATATCTATTAACAAATGAACTAACCTCCTTTTTATACATTCCTAATAAGGGGGGAATTAATGTCAAGTTTGCTTCTCACTCAATTGGACAATCTGTCTTGGCTTATTCTACAATTAGCCATGAATTGATGCCCACAACTATTCCATTTTAATTCAACGTCCACTGTGGAGTAAAAACAAAAATTAAGCACTCGTTGTCAGTTCAACTACTTCAATGAACGGTGATCAAAACGCAGCTATTATTTTGTGAATCTTTTCCTGTAGATGAACAATGATTGGAATAAATTTTCCTTGGCCCTTTTTCAAATCAGAAAGGGGACTTTTAGAATCAGAGAAGATAGCAAAAGCACTCGATCCAGCTTCTAGCACAGTATCCAGAGCTTTTTGGAGAGCAAGGGATTCTGCATGGAAAATAAGAGTTCCGTCTGAAACTTTAATCCGAACTAATGATTTATCCATTCAGAAAAAAAATACCTGTCTTTCCATCTTTTGAGATTGATCCATCAATAAATATCTTTTTCCAATTGCGAAATTTTGCAATTTTAACTAATGTTAGTTGACGAAGGATTTGAAGGTTCACCTGAGTCTTACGGCAATCCATACCAGGGATATTTGTATCTATGGTATTATCTGTGTTATCGGGAGGAGGTCCGAGTCAGGTAAGAAAAAGATTAGGATTCTAGGAACACCGATATTATCCACCAAGGAAGTCAACTTGACATTATCTGGACTATAATATGGCTTCCAATTTTTAAAGGAAAATGTGTGATTTGCGAGACACGCTTTGAAAATATGGTGATTTTGATTGGTGTTAACTTTCCTAAAGTAATTAAAGGATAGTTTCAAGAACCTTTCTTCTAAAAAAGGGATATTAACCTCATTTGACAGTGTTGCAGTGGGTGTATTTTTTACTGCCCCTGTGATTAGTCTCAGACTGTAACGTGCTATTGATTCTATTTTAGAAAGTAACTTTTTCGAAGCTGAGTAATACACAGGGATACAGTATTTAATCTTTCCATCTATTATGGACATAAATAGTTTTTCACCCCTTTTCAAGTACATCGGTCAGATTAGAAATATAACATTATACAGGACTAGATGGTGACAGGGTTATTAAAATAACTGTGTTTTAGTATTAAGATCTGACTTCCAAGATCTTAAAATCTTCCTGCACAGATTACTGGTTTTAGTTCATCATTGTTTTAAGATCTTATAGCTCACTGACGTTAGTAAAACTTGTAAAAAATCTTTGAAATTGCCTTTGTCAATCTTATTGAGCCTAGTATTCCCTAGACAGGACTAACAACACATGTAGGGATTTTCACATCCACACACATAATTCTCACCTCCACACATAGCTTACTCACGACCTCAAACTTAGTCATATTCAGTCTACTCTGGACAGTCCCATCAAGCACCTCTAAATTTTCGCTTAGATATATTTCACACAACACATCAGGAAACACAAGGCCCTAACAAAGCTTATTCTGCACATCAGCCATATACAGGCCACCAAGGCTATTTAAATCATTCACGCCAAACGCGGAATTTGCAATTTAGATCTTCAGTAAGTGTCCATAGCAGATTGGCAGGATTGTCGGTTGAAATTCCTCCTCTCCTTCAAAAAGCAGAGGAGGACATCGCAAAAGTTGTAAATCCTATGTAGACCAAAATGATTAGTGATATGGTAGTCAGATATCTTAGTTCTGCCCTAGGATGGACGACAGATTATCTATGGAAAGATATGACAAGAGAAGAGGCTCGACTATCAAGCAAATGACATCTAAGGCTACAGAGCCACTTATAGTGGAAAGATTGAAAAAAAAATTCAATGCAAGAAATAGTGGAATGGAGGCAACTTGTGAATTAATTTGTAGTGATCCAGTCGTTAAACTGACAGTGGCTTTCCCATCACGGGAAAACTTCCATCAGACAGAGTGATCGCTCTGGAATTTAAGAAAATTCTTAAAACAGAAAAGTCTGACTTTTATTCTAACAATGATAGTAATAAGCTATTTGTAAATGTGCAATTACAAGCCATATTTGATACACTAATGAAAACCCAGAAGTTCGGCAATGTTGAAACAGCATCCGAAGACAAAATACCAATTAGCAATGGTGTAATTAAGCAAGTAATACTAGAATGTGCTAAGGATTACTTGCTGTCAGACCCCATGGCGGAACTTAATATCTAAATTAAGAAAATAAAGAAATTAAAAAGATACAACAGAAAGTGCAAGAAGCTGGAAGATAGCCTGATTATTTGTGTTGCATTTGAGAGCAACTCTCTTTCCCAGAGTGTTTGGCCTTATGGACGGAAGATAAATATTTACAAATATAATCGTACAGTTATACAGTGCTACAAATGCCAAAAGTATGGCCATACTAAGAAAATGTAGGTTACCGCGTGCTGTGTGCTTAAGACGTGCAGAAAACATTCTTTGAATTAGTGTCCATTAAAACATGCAACAAAAGAGCCAGGAAAATAGGAAAAGTATGTCTGTGCCAATTATGGAAAAATCATTCAACAATATCTGTTAGCAGCCCAGTTCGCTAACAAAACTATGTAATTATAAAAGTTTCAGTTGCTCAGAATATCCTAATGAAAAGAGTATATACTGCATACCAGAGTTATGCAGATGCTCTGAATAAAAGGCTTGTGAAAGAGCAACCACACCTTGAACCTAAACATACCCTCCAACAGCTGGTTTTTTTGTATCAAAAGTGCCAGAAGTAATGGAAATCAAGGAATCAGAAATAAATGATAGAACAGTTAAAATAAGTCAGCTTATGCACTCACTGTTCAAATTTGAAATTGTTGTGGAAGAAGTTTGAAATCTAGCAAATAAAAGTGAATAAATATGTTGTCTTTTAACATCTGATGCATTATAAAACGTAAAAAAGATATTTATTTGAGTACTAGTTAGAATAAGAAAAAATTGATGTAGGGTGCTTCCAAGTAACATTGCTTCAATCCCAGTATTCATGCAGATAGACGAACCACAAAGTACTACAACGCCAGTACTACAACATTTAGTACTACAAAGTACTAAAAAAGATAAAGCAGAAGTTCCAAGATGAGGAATATTGATTTGGCTTAAGGAATCAGTAAAGTTTCAAAAAATTGAATTTGAAGAAATTGCAAGTGTAAGAACTGAGACAATCGGTCGCCAAGTATTCTTGGGTATGACGGATACAACGGTTATTGTAAATGCATAGAAGGTAAAGAATAATTCTTAATAATTGGGGACTTTAATGCCCATTCAGACGCTTGGAGATTGTCTGGATCTCAGAATCGTAGTGGAACAGGTATCCTAACAGCTCTGGGGAAAAAAAATGTGATATTGGACTAGTGACCCCACCCGGACTCCATACTAGAGCAAATTCAAATACAAAAGTAGAATCAACCATTGACCTGGGGCTCACCAGCAATACCGAATCAGCTAAATATAAACTTAGCTCTTGAACCAACCCTAATCAGTGATCATGAGCCAGTGATAATTGAGTAAAAAGAATCTGCAATAAAAAGTAAAATCCCACTAAAGCGGTCTATTTTTAAATTGAAGAAAGTTAACTAGGATTACTCCCAGGAAGAACTTACAAGGATAAGTCTTGAAGAAGAAGTGGCAAAGTAATGCCTTCAGAAAATAGAGTCGAGATACTCAAGGATTTGCTGCTGGAGGTGGCTAAGAAGACTATCCACGAGTCAAGGAAAGAAATACTATGGTGGAATGAAGCATGTAGCTTGAGTAAGAAGAAACTTAACCAAGCTTCAAATGAATATCATAAGATACTGACGATAGAAAACTACAGGAAGAAGAGCCCAAGCTGAATTTAGAAAAATGTCGAAAGAAGCCTAAGAATAATATTGGGAGCAGTTTGTTGAGAGTCTCAGCTTCGGGGATCCATTTGGAACAGTGTACGACTTTACAAGAAAGATGAATAGAAGGGAATCGTATCACTATTCATAAAGGCCAACAGCCTGCGAAGGACAAGTGACTACTGATTACAAAACAAAAGCCGAGAGGGGAATAAGTCACTTCCCCCAGACAATAGGTAAAAAAACACCGTTTTGGGGAGCCGACCCATGCCCAACAATTTTTCCTAAGGCTAGAAAGTTTTCTATGGAACGGTTAAAATCAATTTATTATTAACCTTAATGAAAAACAGAAATATAGTTTGTCTTAAAGAATCTACCGTAGACGTCACCAGGCAGCGACAACATATACCCTGCTTTCTTCGAAAAGATGACCTATAAATTGAAGAGCATCCTACTGCAATACCAACGAAATGCGGAAAAAAAGTGATTCCCCTACTATTTGGTAAAAAGGCAAAGCCATCATGATCCCAAGACTACGCAAGGCAAATACAATAGAAAATCATCATATACAGACAGCAGAATATACATACAGGTTTTTGTAGAGAGAAACACAGTTGATAACCTGATCTAAATGCAAAGAGACATCATGCATGCACTCTATAATGGTAAATTGACGATCGCAGTATTCTTGGCGTAAAAGGAGCTTTCGATAATTTTGAACACAAATAGATATTAGAAGGTTTATCTGAAGCAAAAATAACGGATATTTGATGAAATATACGCTGAGACACCTGTCAATGTTCCGCAAAGTAGTGTTCTTAGATCTGATTACTATAATGTTCGAGAATTTGATATCCCTTTGAAGACAATAACTGCAAGGAGGAAACTTTGTAAATGATAATAATAATTGGACAGTCCAAGAAACAATGTAAGAATCAGAAATTTGTGGTCCAAGAAACAATATACAAAATAGAGTTGTGGTCCCTTCGAATAGATCTTAATTTTGAACAGTCGAAAACTAAAGCTATAATTTTCATATCCAAGAAAATAACCAGATTACCCCAAGTTACTCTGTTTGATGAGAAACTACAAGCTATTATTTGTCATAAAGTCCTTAGAATTCTGATTGATGATGAATTTCAATTTAGCCAACATTTCAAATATCTCAGCGAATCATGCACGAAGTTATTGATCTTGTTGAAGACACTCGCGTGTGGGAAGTGTGGTGGTAACGCAGTTATAGCAAAATAACTTTATATCAAGGACATAAGACCTAAAAGTGATTATGGAAGTTTTATATACAGTATCACTCCATCATCAAAGCTTGGAAAGCTTGAGGCAATACAGAATACTGCTCTAAGACAAGCCTTTGAAGCTCAAAGTTAGCACACGACGGGAAAAAATACTATAATGCACGCGCACCATATGCGGAAAACAGACTCCAAACACCTAGTTAAGAGATTAATATTTAAACCTATAATGACTCACAATAGAAATAACATTGTAAAAAGAAAATATCTGAATTCCTTTGAAAAAATTTAGAAACTACCAGCACAAGAAGGAATAAAAGTGCAAATTAACCAAATACAACGATGTGAAAAATCACCAAGAATTCTCCCTTCCGCGGGAGAGGGGTCAGATGCTACGTAAAATGGATTAGATGGGGAAAAATAAAAAACCATCCCATAATGATGAAAAGTGAATTCTTCTGTATGTATGTCGAATGGCAAATATGAGGAACATGTGAAAATATATGCAGATGGATTCAAGATAGCTGGTTTAGGAGTGGTGTTCCAAGCAGTGGCTCTAGAAATTAATATACAGATGACGAAGTCACTATGCAAAGATTTAACTGTTTGAGGCAGAAATAAAAGTAACTGAAAGTGTACCAGAATGAATATTGAAAATTAGTGAAAAGACCAGAATCAAAAGAAGTTCCTCACATGCAGGGACTCCAATTCAGCCCTCCAGTTCCTGAAAACTTTCGTGTATAAGCCAAACGATAAGGCCCATAAGTGGTATAATACCATTTTGATAATTATTGAGAAAGGAACAGCGCTATCAATTTTTGGGGTGCTCAGCCCATATGGGAGTAGTGGGTAATAAAAAAGCTGACGAATTTGCTATGAAGGTAGCACAAAATATGCCCCTCAATCCATCTACAGAACCACAAAGACAGAGAGATAGAGATGACTAGAGAAAGTAGAGAGATGGTCAAGAAAAATTTACCAAAAACACTTTGAGAAAATGAGGGATAATATAGGTTTTACCATGGAAAATAAGCCTGGTTTTAAGATTGAAATTTATACTAGACTAAAACAAGAAAGTGACTGACATTCCGTTTGTAGTCAACCCACGTAGGTATCGTAACTATGTTGTAGAATGTAAAGAACATGAAAAATAGAGAAAGGGCATGATTAAGCTACGTGAAAAGAAAAATTTAGAAGAGTTTTCATTAGTGTCTGGAATTTTGATTGATACAGAGGATGAAAGACCTGCTTATTAAGTTTTGATGTCAAATTGGTGGAGAAATATTTTTATTTTATGTTAATAATATTTTAAAAGATGTATTGTTGTCGATATTTTAAAAATGAATGATTTTGTATGTGGTTTATGTTCGAATGATGATATTAATAATAATTTACAATCACGTAATGTGATAATTCATGCACGTGATTACTGATGATGGAAAAATTTCAAAGGAAGGCAGTTTTTTTATAGATTGGAACTAAGAAGAAATATAATTGCCGTATTCAAAGTAATTGCGATTGATGGTGACGTGATAGGAAGGAAGATGATTTGCCGTACTGAGAGTAGTTTTAAGTGACATTATTGTCATGAGAAGACTCAAATCTACCAAATCAATAATGAAGAAACTAACTATAAGATTCCAATGCTCCTGACAATTCCTAAACGAAAAAAAACACTGTGCTATTTTTAAAACAAATGCCATCATTTAACCCACTATTTTTGAATATACCTCTTGAACGCACTTTTTCAAATAACAAGTGTAACCCCCTTACCAATAAGTTGCTCAAGCTAAGTGGCTTATAATACGAATCCTAAGTAAATTGGTTTCATATTGAAATTTTGCCTATCACACTTTCACTTCTATAAGCTCCGTACCGCAAGCTTTTCTGCATTAATAACTTTCAAAAATGAAGATGAAGAAACGATTTGTATGAAACGATATGCATGATAGTTAATATTTAGATCTAAAGACATGGAAGGTACTGAAGAAATAAACGGAATCTGTCTTTTCTATTCTGACTCGAGCAGTAGTGAAGACCATGTGCTGTTGGCTGTTTTCCAGGAGGAGGAGCAGCAGAAACCTATAAAGTAGACTAAACTAAACTTTCAGTCAAGCAGAAAATGAGAATTTGTCTTCATTTATTTGAATCTTATAATTTGTGTCCCTTGGATTGTTAAAAAATTCCTTTCATTGATAAACTCTATTACTCATTAGTCTAAGTCATCTATCGCCAATTCCAATCATTTTTCCTTTAAGTTGGTTATGTTACGCATGGTTTGTTTGAATTTTTCAACATTGTGTTGTGACTTACGTTAAAGAACTTTGCTAAGTTTCGCTACGAGGCTTATAGACCTTAAGTAAACAAGTGTGAAAGACCTATTATATAATGTGAAACCAGCATAAACCTTCTTTTCAGATCAACTCGATTACCGAGAACCTGAAAACGAATTTTGTCAAACTCAGTTAAACTACACTTCTAACCCAGTAGCTAAAGCAGAATTGCTCAGTTGAAACGTAGCTCTAAAAGAAACTGAAGTTGATGATGAAATACTAAATATTTCAATTACATCAGCAACTTGAGACATTCCTCAAATTTCAGAAATTCTACAAAAATGGTGGCCAGCCAAAGAATGAAGGTTGCTAACGAAAAAGCTAGCAAATTCATTACACAAAGAGGCAAAGTACCAAAATCATCTGTGAGTTCTTATCGCTATTGTTGTTTGTTTTGAATTAGAAAGGTTTTGGCTAGCCTAGAATAAATGGAACAGGCATTTTGGAAAAGAATAGTTCTATTAGAAGTCACTAAAAATCTATTTGAAGGCTTCTTGCTACCTTGAAAAGTGGTAAAGCTAAGTGAGTGAAAATACAAGGAATGAATCAATGGCCTAAAATATACCTTGGGAAGGTGGTGTCAAGCAATTACCTTTAACCTTTCTTTATTTCTAAGCTGTAGAAGATTGTATGGTAAAATTCTAGTTAATTGACTTCTTGCTATCTCGGAATTCTTTTGAGTAAGATAAACAATTCCTATAGGATGATAGGCTATATTAAGAATGATAAACTAAATTAAAACCATTTTCAGGATCCAAAGAAAGGTAATTTAAAAAGGCTGATAAATTAATGGGGGAGGTAAATTTTGCTCTGGTGTTTGATTAAAATAACCATTGCTTGCACACAATATTTTAGTCACATTACTCTCAAGAGTATTGAATAAGACATGTCCTTTTACAAGATTAAATTAAAAAAAAGAAGCTTTTTTAACTAAAAGTAAGGAGCAACAATAAAACTTAAAACAAACAGAAATTACTCCATATATGAAAGGGGCTGTTCCCTCTCAACGCCCCACTCTTTATGCTAAAGTTTGACTCTTTCTCTCAACTCCACTTTTTAAAACAGTAAAAAACTTTAGTGTAAAGAGCAGGGTGTTTTTGTTTAATTTTTTTTTATTTAATTCCTGAACATTTTTGAATTAATACATGTTTTAATTTTGGCTCTCCACACAGGAATAACTAAAACAAAATTTGCATATCAATTTATTTTTTTGGCTAAATGGCTTTCTCATAGTTTTGATCAGACAATTTTGAGAAAAAAAGGAGCATGGGAGTTGACCTAGTTACCCTCCAATTTTTGGTTATTTAAAAAGGTAACTAGAACTTTAAATTTTTTTACAGAACATTTTTATAAGAAAAAATATACATAACTTACAAATTAACTTACATAACAAACTTCTATATTTGTATATTTTTATTACATATATGAGGGGTTCACCCCCTTGTCAATACCTTGCTCTTTACTAAAGCTTAAATTTTGTCCCAATTCCTTAAGAATGACCCCTGAATCACAAAGGCTGTAGAATAAATAGTTAGAATTAATAAAATTACTTTAGCATAAAGAGCAAGATATTAGGAGGAGGTGAACCCTCCTCCTATTTATTTTTTCATTGTTTAAAAAAAAATGCTTAAAAAATCCTATGCCCTGTTCATGGAAATTTTCTTCCACCATGACAAATTCCTCCATGGAAAGTCCCCCCCTGCATAACCCCCTCCCCTTAACTCCTTCCCCCCAACCAAGAAATCCCTGAAAGCATCTGTACACTTCCCAATAACCATTACTGTATGTAAACACTGGTCATAGTTTGTAACTTGCAGCCCCCAAAGACATAGTTATTAGGTTTTTTGACTAATGGCAAACTCAGAATTTTCATCTGGTGACTTTGGGAAAAAATGAGTATGATAAGGCCTAGGTGCCCTTCAATTTTTTTTGTCACTCAAAAAGGGAACTAGAACTTTTAATTTCCATTAGAATGAGCCCTCTTGTGACATTCTAGGACCACAGGATCAATACAATCACCCCTGGGAAAAAAACAACAAATAAATAAACACGCATCCATGATCTGTCACAAATTCCACATTTTTCTAGATAGGAGCTTGAAACTTCTACTGCAGGATTCTCTGATATGCTGAACCTGATGGTATGATTTTTGTTAAGATTCTATGACTTTTAAGGGGTGTTTCCCCCTATTTTTTGAAATAAGGCAAATTTTCTCAGGCTCGTAACTTTTGATGGGTAGGCCTTAATTTGATGAAAATTATATATTTAAAATCAGCCTTAAAATGCAATTCTTTTGATGTAGCTATTGTTATAAAAATCTGTTTTTTAGAGTTTGTGTTACTATTGAGCCATGTTGCTCCTTATTACAGTTTGTTACCATGAACTGTTTTATTATAAGGGGTTAAAACAAGTTCCCCCCCCCAAAAAAAATCATGGATCATTCAGGATTTTTTAATTATGTAAGTTGTAAAAATGAACTGCATAAATATATTTAAATAAATCATCTTTTTTTTAATTTTCAGCAGTTTAAAAAGTCCTCTAATTTTTAAAATGATGTGCAATTGAGAGCTAAAAAAATATGTTTGTAAGATGAATTTACAAAACACAAATGCAATATGTAAAAAATGGAAAACAGTAGACTCCTATATCAAAAGGGTAAAATAGAATTTACTCATAAAATACTAACTGAGAGGGATAGTTAAACCAATGCAAAGGGATTTTGCAATTTATTTGTGTCAATGTTTTTCCTATGAGGGTACAAAACTATGTGAAGATTATCAGAGAAGGCATAAAAGGTCTTCCAAAGTAGCACAGTTAGAAATTCCAGGAGACAGTCAATTGGTAATTAATCCTTGCAATATAAATGAAGTAGATGTAAAAAATTAATAGTGGAATATATTTGAATTGAAGCAGTGTAAATGTAATTTTGCTTGAAATTATTAATTCAGTTAAAGCTGATGTAACACCAATCTTATGTCATATGGTTAATAACTCAATGGACAAGGGGTTTTCTTCAGAAGTTTGAAGGTTGCAAGAATAATTGTATTACAGGATAACTTGGACTGGATGCCTCTTAGGTGGTCGGAATTTGTGTGCTTTTCTTCAGGATTTATTTAAGGGTATCAACACAATTGACCATAAGCAGTTGTTAATTGAAAAAAAAATTGTGTAACTTGAAGAATTTTGACAGGAGTTCAATCTTATTTGAATGACCAACAGCAGGGTATGGTAAATGTGACTTTGACTCCTGTTGTTTGGGGATAGCAAGTGGTGTACCAAACAGGTCTATAGTCCTCTTCTGCTTTTCATTGATCAGATCAAATATTGCTTGTCTGAGGCTGGTATAATCGAATTTGTATATGATATACTTTTACATGTGGCTGCACCATCAGTGAATTTACTTTTTGGTTAAAATGAGAAAGGCATTAAGTTAATTTATTAAGTGGGCAGATTTCAACTTTGTAACATTAGACTAGAGCTAATTATATTTCATTTTCTTAAATTTCTAGTATTTTAACCAATTCAGGTTTAATAGTAGATGAAAATAAAATAAAGAGATTAAAAGTAACAAAGAATTTTGGCTCTTAGAATCTGTCATGGAAAACACATTCAGATAATATAGCATCAAAATTGTCAAAATCTATGTCATGAATCAATTCTCCTTAAAAGATTCAAAATCAAATCTCTTTCATGCTACTAAAAAATTCAAAACCCCCCAAAATAAACCTGTTAAGCTTCAGTCTCCTAAAACTTGATGCTCTAAAAATTGTTGGTTCCATTTTTAAGTTGCCCTTTGGGCTGCATCAATCATTCTGCTGTTGCAGCACATTTTTGGACCTTTCATTCAAAGCTAGTGAAATGGATGTCTAAAATTTTTGTTCTGATGTCATGGATGGTGGTAGGGGCTTCTGTAGGCAAAAGGGCATAGGAGGGAATTCTTTGGTACTCGTCATTTCTAGTCTTAAAAGTATGAGCACTAAAAATGAAATTTGATTCTTAAACTGTGTTAAGTTGAAACCTACTCTACAATATAAATCTTTGAAAATTAGTAAAATTAGGGGACACAATTTTTAATGAAAAAAAAAAACCTTTCTGTAGTTTAATTCTTAGTAGGTGCTAAATTTTAAAATAAGGAACCAATGTAAAAAATAAGAAAATGAGCAAATATACTAATCATGCAGGTATAGGAAGTGTAACGCTGCAATTGATTGACAGACAACTGGATGAAAAATAAAACTTAGAAAAGAAAGAGTGATTGAATTAGCAACAATTATGTAATAAAATAACAGTAACATCTTGTTACCAAACAGGAATAAAAAAAAAATGTATGTATGGATCATTGAACAGCTAAAAATTACTATGACTATTATTAAGATTATTCAAGATCAACACTTCAAATCACTAGTTAATTTGTATACCTACAAGGATATTTTTTTTTTTTTTTTTTTTTTTTTTTTTTTTTTTTTTTTTTTTTTTTTTTTTTTTTTTTTTAGAAAACCAGTTAATCTATCCTGTTTTGTTATATTTATCTTTTTAGTCAACTATTGATGTATTAATAGGATTCTTATCTTTCTTCTGATCCAAGAACATCATTTTTATCACTTAATTTTTACATATTTCCACTAGCCTATATTTGTTCAATTATGGTTGTAATTTCCAACTATATGATAAAGGCAAATTGTTGATTACAACCTTTTGTAATGCCCTATTGATTGTTGTAATTTTCAACAATAACATAAAGACGAATTGTGCATTGCAACCATTTGGCTGGCTTGTTGTGTGAACAGGAAAGTTTCTGCTTGTTTCTTTTCACAATTTAATAAAAAAAACAAGTTTTTTTTAACTGAAAGTAAGGAGCAACATCAAAACTTAAAAACAAACAGAAATTACTTCATATATGAAAGGGGCTGCTTCCTCATCAACGCCCCACTCTTTATGCTAAAGTTTGACTCTTTCTCTCAACTCTTCTTTTTAAAACAGTAAAAAACTTCAGCGTAAAGAGCGGGGCGTTGATGAGGAAGCAGCCCCTTTCATATACAAAGTAATTTCTGTTTGTTTTAAGTTTTAATGTTGCTCCTTACTTTCATTTAAAAAAACTTGTTTTTTTTTAATTTCTGAACGTTTTTGAATCAATGCATGTTTTGATTTTGGCTCTCCACAGAGGAATAATTAAAACAAAATTTGCATATTTATTTTTTTTGGCTAAAAGACTTTCTCATAGTTTTGATTGAATGATTTTGAGAAAAAAAGGAGTGGAGGAGGAAGCCTAGTTGCCCTCCGATTTTTTGGTTACTTAAAAAGGCAACTAGAACTTCTAATTTTTTACAAATGTTTTTATTAGTAAAAGATATACGTAACTTATAAATTAGCTTATGTAACAAACTTTTCTATTCTCATGTTTTTATTACATATATGAGGGGTTCACCCCCATGTCAGTACCTCTGAGTCACAAAAGCTGTAGAATAAATAGTTGAAATTATTAAAAATACTTTAGTGGAAAGAGCAAGGTATTAGGAGGAGGTGAGCCCCTCATATGCGTAATAATTTCTGTTTGTTTTAAGTTTTAATGCTGCTCCTTGCTTCCAGTTGAAAAAACTTTTTCATATTTATTTTTTCATTTTTTTTTAAATAATGCTAGAAAATCCTGTGCTCCCTTCATGGAAGTTTTCTTCCCCCATGACAAATTACTCGATGCAAGGTTCCCCCAACATATCCTCCTCTTCTCAACCCCTCCCCCAACCAAAAAATCCCCCTGAAAACGTCTGTACACTTCCCAATAACCATTACTATATGTAAGCAATGGTCAAAGTTTGTAACTTGTAGCCCCTCCCATGGGGACTGTAGGGGAGTAAGTTGTCCCAAAAGACATAGTTATAAGATTTTTCGACTACGTTGAATAAAATGGCCATCTCAGAATTTTGATCCGTTGACTTTGGGAAAATAATTAGCGTGGGAGGGGGCCTAGGTGCCCTCCAATTTTTTTGGTCACTTAAAAAGGGCACTAGAACTTTTCATTTCCGTTAGAATGAGCCCTCTCGCAACATTCTAGGACCACTGGGTCGATACGATCATCCCTTGAAAAAAAAAACAAATAAACATGCATCCGTGATCTGCCTTCTGGCAAAAAATACAAAATTCCACATTTTTGTAGATAGGAGCTTGAAACTTATAGGGTGAATGAAACTACAATAGGGTTCTCTGATAGGCTGAATCTGATGGTGTGATTTTCTTAAGATTCTATGACTTTTAGGGAGTGTTTCCCCCTATTTTCTAAAATAAGGCAAATTTTCTCAGGCTCGTAACTTTTGTTGGGTAGGACTAAACTTGATGAAACTTATATATTTAAAATCAGCATTAAAATACAATTCTTTTGATGTAGATATTGGTATCAAAATTCCATTTTTAGAGTTTGGGTTACTATTGAGCCAGGTCACTCCTTACTACAGTTCATTACCACAATCTGTTTGATTCAATGTCGATAGAACAGAAGACTTCACATAGCGTAAAAATCTTGGTAATTATATAACAACCAAAAGAAAAATAGTAGAAAATCTGAATATTCACATATGAATAGATGGAGTCAGGGGGGGGGGGAAGTTTTCATTTTTATTTCCCTGTCATATGTAAAGGTGCTAGAACTTTCTGGTTTAATGAGTCTCTCCTAAGTTTTTATAGCCACCTCTTCTGTAAGAATTGTCTGAAAAAAAGAAAAAACAGTGGATAACTTGTTACTCTTTACTTAGTCAATGCCCATGTTTTTACTTTTGTTTGATTTGTTGCTAGTCTTTACCTAGTAATGTTAAATATTACTCCCCAATTTTCTTTATCCTATATTGATGGCTAAACATTTAGTTTACATACTGGAATAATACTATTATCTTTTTTTAGAAAAACAGCGAAAGCGAATCACCAGTTGGACCCTGGCTTTTGGGTCTCTTTATATTTGTTGTAATTGGATCAAGTAAGTAAAATTTTACTAATACCCCAGCTTTTTGTGTATGGCATTATTATATCCAACAAATGTAGCATGCACTGAGTGTCTACAAATGCAAGAAACTTAGCTTTATCAGAACAAATGCTTAAAAAAGGCGTTAGTTCTTTCTTTACACTGTAAAAAAAAAAAAATAAAAAAAAAAAAAAAATAGAAATTTAGTAGTCATTTGCAAGCAAAATAAAAAAATAGAAATTTCAACAGCTCGAAAAATGGAAAGCCAATAGCCTGCAAATTCAGAAGCTAAGTGGGATTTCCTTTATTTTTGAATTTTCTTTTTGTTGGTTTCCATTATGTTGAAAACAGTCAAGTTGCATCTCTTCAACCATTGCTGAATATTATTTTGTTGAAGTTTGATTATATTTAATGTATTTAAATTCCTATTTTGTTAGAGAGAGAGACACTTTTATTATACATATCATCAATATACAAAACAAACCACATCAGCCACTTTAGAAAGTCAGAGACTTGTTAGTAGTGGCTGATAAACATTAATGAGCACCAATACCAACAACATTAACAAAAAAAAAAAAAAAAAAAACAAAAAAAAAAAAAAAAAAAAAACAAATAAACAAAATGAAACAAAAAAATTGGGAACAAGAAAACAACAGGAAAACAAAGAATAAGAAAAAAAAAAAAAAAAAAAAAAAAAAAAAAAAAAACAACAACAACAACAACACTTAAAAAAAAAACAAATCAATAAGCCATCCAATTTAAATTATTTATTTATTTTCTACTCAGAAGGTGATTCTTCAGTCTACTCTTAAACTGGCTAACATTTTCAGATAACCTTATACTCATTGGTAAAGAATTCCACACTACTGGTCCAGCAAACTTGGGACCAAAACTTCCCCTCTGAGAGCTGCGACACTCATATACCAAATCATCCATATTTCTAGTCTCATAACTGTGGTATGAAGAATTCCTTATAAACATTTGACGAAAAATTTCAGGGGACAAACCATAAATACTCTGAAATACAAATATAGCAAGTTGATAATCATGAAGTTGGCTAACATTAAAGATCATAAGTTTCCTATAGCAATTAACTGTATCATTTTCACCATGGACATAATTTCCTAGTAGTCTAATAACTTTATTTTGTAAAACCTGAACACGTTTAAAATTTGTATAAAATCCACCAGCCCATACCACACAACCATAAGAAATATAAGGCATGACAATAGAATGATAAAGAGTTAAAAGGGCAGAATGAGGTAACTGATTTCTCAGACGCCGAATCAATCCAAGCCCTCTAGATACCCTAGCTGCCACCTGATCACCATGTGCTTTCCAATTCAGATTTTGATCAAGCTGGAAACCAAGGTATCTCACCACAGCTACTTGTTTCAATGGCCTATTACAAAGAAATATTTTTCCATTTAAATCAACTGGACTTCCTTTCCTACTAAATAATATAAAATGAGTTTTTAAAACATTCACTGATAAACGGCTAATCTTTGTAAAAATTAAAAGATGACTTAAAGCTTGATTAATTTTCTCCACAAGATCATCAGCATTTCTTGCAGCAGCTGAAAATACCGTGTCATCAGCGAAAGAAGTATTAACAACACCCGGAACATAAAACCGCATAGTATCTACATATACAAGATATAGTAAGGGACCCAAAACAGAACCTTGCGGAACACCACAACTTATAAAAAATTTATTAGATATAACATCATCAAAACATACACGTATCGACCTCCCTATCAAATAAGATTCAAACCACTTTAAAATACTACCTGTGACTCCAAGTGACCTTAGCCTATCAATTAAAATTTTAAAATCAACCGTGTCAAACGCTTTTTTAAAATCTATAAAAACCGATAAAGTCATTTCACCATTTTCCATTGATGTATTCAGAAAATCAAGAAAATGCTGCATAGCATGAACAGTAGAATGTCCTTTCCTGAATCCGAACTGACTATCACTTAAAAAACCATGTTTTGTTAAATGTGCATAAAGCTTTTTATGCATAACTTTTTCATACATTTTCGAGAACACCGACAGTAGAGAAATCGGTCTCCAGTTAGTCAGATCAGTCTTTGAGCCACTTTTGTGAAGAGGAATCACTCGCGCCTCTTTAAGCTTTTGCGGGAATTCTCCCGATTTCAGTGA
This sequence comes from Artemia franciscana, assembly GCF_032884065.1. Lineage (NCBI taxonomy): Eukaryota > Metazoa > Arthropoda > Branchiopoda > Anostraca > Artemiidae > Artemia > Artemia franciscana. The sequence continues at coordinate 23,427,879 of NC_088873.1, forward strand.
TAAATTAATCATGTAAACAAGGCATGGTAAGAGATAAACCATAATAAGCTTGAATGTCTTAAGGCTTATACCGTCACTACCTGAAGAGTTGGACTTAATACTATTTACAATTTCTTTCAACTCCTGCATATTCGTTTCTTCAGCCTCCATTATTAGTCCCAGGCCTCTATCATCAATGAAAGCTTCCTCACTTGTTCCTTGACTCAGTGGCTGGTCTTGCTTTTGAACCACTTCACCAATTGTCGAGAAGTAGGCACCAAAGTGATTCACAATGCTCTGCTTGCCTTCATAGACTTTTCCATCCACCATTAGTGAAGTTGGTGTATTTTTCTTTTTGTCACTACCCAACACTTCTCTCAAAACCTTCCATGTTCCCCTTGAGTCCCTCTTTGTTTCCCCAAGTTTCAATTCATAACTCCTGACACAAGATCTTCGTAATGTATTCACTTGATTTCTTATTTTTTTGAACTCTTCAAACATATCAGCACTTTGGCAATCTAAAAATGACTGATACAGTAGATTCCTCTTCTTAATCATCTGAATAAGTTCTGATGTAACCCACGGCTTTCTCGGTGATTCCCTTGTATTTCTCAACACTTTTAGTGGACATGTTTTATCATATATCGGCTGGAGAATATTCATAAAAATATCAAATGCATGGGATGCATCTTCTGTCTCATCAAAAACTGGTTTCCATGAAACCTTACTAAGTTCCTCAGCAAGGTTTTCCATATTCTGCTTCCTTAATTGCCGCATTTGCTTTTTTTCTGCCTTTTTCTCTTTGGCAATTACTAGTGCCACAGAAGCTACAACTGGGAGATGATCCGAACATGGGAATACCAGAACATCAGCAGCACTAGATTTCAGGTACTTCGAACTAACAAAAATGTTATCTATTATAGTTGCTGAATGACTAGTTATACGTGTCGGGACCCCAACAAGGGGAAATAAATCATTTGAAACCATCAAATTTAAAAAATCAAGATTAATAGCATGTAAATCATACAAATCAAAATTAAAATCTCCCATACAAATAAAATCTAACTTGCTAGATACCGCAGCTCTCATTAATATCTCAAATCCTTCCGTGAAATCCTCCAAACGAGCACTTGGTGGTTTATAAACCTCACTTACAATAAGTTTTTTTGAATCAATAGCCAGTTCAAGAGTAAACGATTCAACCTTACCCTCTATCCAAACATCGACATCCCCCCTTTGACGGCAAAATATCCCATTTTTTACAAGGAATGCTAGACCTCCCCTTGCCATCAGCTCACGGTTTTTCACAAATAATTGGTAACCTGGAAATTGAAATGAAGGCAGAAAATGCTCAGAAGTCAAAAAAGTCTCGCAAAAACCAATAACATCAAAATAGCTATTAGACAGATCTAGCAAATGCAAGATATCATTATAACTTGTAGTTAGATGACAATTCCAATGGCATACACTAAGAAAATTCTCACTTTTTTCCCATGACGACGACGTAACTGGAATATATTTACTCAATCTTTGGCAATCAAAATCAATTGCAAAATAATCATTTGCTATTCCATCGCGAAGTATATCATTCAGTCGAAAAGGGTCAGATTCAAATTTTCGCAACCGATTCATGCCATTCAACTGATCAGACATATAGTACGTAAATAATCAGTTTGCGAATCATTATAAACGCATAGTTAACCTATATGAATAATTTTTTTTTTGCAATACGGGGACAGGTGGAATAATAATGAAAAAAAAAAAAAAAAAAAAAAAAAAAAAAAAAAAATGGGTTCTCCATAGGGGGGGGGGGGGGGAGAGTGGCCAACAAGACGAATCATAAGCAAAACAATGGTAAAAGAAGATAAGCAAGATAACTCACAAAAAAGAAAAGATCAAACAAACGAAGACAAAACAATAAACAAATAAATACTACAAACGAGAAATAAAATAAGATATTAATCTAGAAGGTGTCTTCAACCTTCCTAAGCCTCCTAGAAGAAGCTTCACCTGGTAGGCGAGCAAAAATACGGCCTTGAAAAAAATAACAAAAAAGGGAAAAAACGCTTTGGGTTTTCTCTTCCATTGTGGAATTTTATAAGCCTAGTTTGAACAAATTTCGTTTCTAGTTAGAGTAAAATATATAACAAGGACGTTTCCCTTGATAATTTTCTTAAATATTAGATAAATGCTTTGACTTTTTGCGTGTGAAGTATGGATTATAGTATAAACTATGCTATCAATACGAAATTATGACGGAACGATTCACTCGAAACGAAAGGAAGGAAATAATTCACTATGAAGAATGTGAAATATACGAATTTCGTATGAAAACCTAATATCTGTTTAGTGAAAATACTCTAAAACTGATTTGGCCTTTGTATGTATTCTCACAGATATGGGTGTCACTATTTGCGATTTTTTCTCAAAAATGTCCCACTATTTAGGAGTTTTTGGGGCGTCTGTTTGGGAATTTTGCAGTATCTTTACTTGATAGTTTTTCCCCTTATCCCTAAGGTTTGTACCAATCTAAAGATTTAAGGTAATGTTCTAGTAAACTAGTCTGTTTATTCTGTGTCTGGAGCCAACATAAGGAATTTTGGCAAAGGGGGAGAACAACTTCAAAAGAATGCCATTAGTGTGCCAATTATTTGGAAAAACAATCAATTATCATTATCTTTAGGATAAATGAATAACGCCGTTATGGATATCAGTGATTAACAATGGCAAACACATGAAATACTAGGCTTACTTCTCCTCCACTCCAGTCTGTCTAAAGTTTCTCCTTTTTTTTCCTCCTTTGAAGGTCTGGTTTCTTTAAGTCTTTTTGTATGAGCTCTTCCTACAGTATTTGAGGATGTCTTTTTTTTTTTGGCCCCAGAAGGATGGGGGAAAGGCGTGATTTGATGACCTTTCATCATTCATCGTCGAATCATGACCTATTTATCCTAATTTTTCTTTCATCATAGCACTGAAACTTGGATTGCCGAACTGATTTTTTTTTGCAGCCTACTGTTTGATATGAGGTCAGGCAAATCAGTACCTAGAAATATACTTAGTGAATTCTTTGAAAAACATCTAGCATATCTTTCTCAACCTTTCAACTCACCCACATTTCAGAGCCATGCTTAGCCGCTGTCATTACAATGCCTTTCAATGTCTTAATTTCAGTTTTTATGTTGCTACTTTCCAAAACCTTTTTCAACTACAGACGAACATTCTGCACCTTGGCTATTTTTCTTTTTACATCTCCAGTAGATTCGCCATTTTCGCTAATGATATTAAACAGGTGAATGAAGCTATTCTCCTGTTCAATTCCCTCATTATCTTACAGCGTTTCTTTATCCTCTTTTAGGCCTACTCGTATTTTAAGTGACTTAATCTTCTTAATATCATTTTTCCAAATATATCGTTGCACTCTAAACCCTCAGCAGATCAAAAGCTCATTCATTTTGGTTACATATGATCTATGAAACTCAAATCATCCACATAAGCTATCCTTAGTTTCCTCTTTAACCACAGCAGTATTAAAATTGTTCATTGCCACTTGAGCATACCTATCAAGTACACAATACAAGGATAGGGCCTTCACAGAAGCTTTTGTATCAGCTGAATTAAATGCCTTTTATACTGTATCAAACAGTCCATGGTAACACATTGTAAGGAGCACCTTGGGCCAGTAGTAACTGAAACTCTAAAAAAAAGAAATTTAATATCAATAATATATCAAAAAAGTTATCTTATTATGCTGATTCCAAAATATATAAAATTCATTTTTTAATGGTGCCCATCAAAATCTATTATTTCCTTCTTTCCTTCCTTTCCTTCTTATCTCTTACTTTCCTCTTATTCTCATTAGACCTATATCCGAAAATTCTTGTCAAAACCCTTCCCTTTTTTTTTTTATCAAGGTTGAAATGTTTCTGATAATATTACTAGCTGGTTTTCTAACTTTACTCCTTAAGACATCTTTTACATTATCAAAATTTAGTTTCCTGTCCAATCGTTCTTGGTGAGTTCCTCCCCAAGTAACATCCTGAAGTCTGTCAGTGTCGTAACTACCTGGTAGATAGCTATCCCTCCTAAATTCCAGCTTTAAGTTAACTACAGGTACTTCTAGATGGTGATTGATATTCACTTTTAACACCAATAACGGCACTCCTTAGTACCCTAGTGTCATCTTATCAGTCCTGCTAGTCGTCGATTTACAATTGTATAATCAACAACATTAGCTGTCTTACTGTCAGATGAATATGTTATTTTTAATCCTCGGAGATGAGTCTGTTCTCAAGTCTACACAAAACTGTTAAGCCGGCTTACAACCAGACAACAAGAAATCACTAGAACTTCCAGTTGAATGGAACCTTTATGTCAACCTCCCCCTCCCCGCTCACTGCATCGTTTCAGAACTCGGTGATGTACTCCTATCAGTAAAGATCGACGTCCTACATAAGTAATTCCTGGCTTGATACATTTAATTCATTGTAAATTTTATGCCTGTAAATATTGCACTGCATTAAGAAGTTACACCCTCCCCTCTACTTAGAAATAACAAAGCCAGGAAGAGGTTAAACACCCAATAAAAGCTCACCAAACAAACACAATCCAGAGGAACTATTCGTTAATGAAAATCCAATGACATGTTATTTACTAAAGTGTAAGTTCTAGGAGGGATACCACTCGTTAAGTTAAAGGTGCAATGATGTTTGTAGCAACGATTCTGCTAGTGCTAACTCTTGAAACATTCGCCACAGTGTTTTGGCCGCGCATACAGGATTTCTCTTATCGGGGTAGTTACTTTTTGTGGTCATGCTATCGTCGTCCCACTTGAAATATCCTGTAAAACATTGGCAAAATATCTCTGGATATTTGCCCAAAATACACAGATTATATCATTTTATGACATGTCCAAAAAAAATTCGATTTTTTGTAATTATTCGATTTTCTAAAAAAGAAAATCCATAGCAGAATTCATTCAAAAGAATCGATTAGGCTATAAAAAGAGAAAAAAACATAAAAAAAACTTCTTTTTCTGAAAAATGCTCCAAATGACTAAATTTCAAACTAAAGAAAAGTTTTTGAAGAATAATAATAGAAAAATCAAACAAAACCGTTAGAATTATATTTTGTCGAAATGAAATGCATCATTTATTTGATTGTAAAGTAAAAAGTTCCTACAATGCAAATATGGGAAAATATATAGTCTGTGCTTTTAAAAAAACCATTAGTATATTATTCCAAGCTACATTTTCTTGGTCACGTTTAGGTATATTCTAGTCCTGGCAAATTCAAGTTTATCTCATAGCCCGTGAATTGATACAGTTCCTGATATAATTCGTAACCAAGATCAGTGTGCTATATAATCAATTTATTGTTTTGCGGGAGCTTTACTTGGACCTTAGACTTGATTAATAAAATATGACGTTACATTTTGGAAAGCTGCATATAACTTTGCTTGGGCCAAGAAGGATATGTTCTACTTGTTCTTGAGCCAAGGCCTGCAGTGTGAACGCTGAAGTGGAGTTGTACAGTCTTTGTCGTCAGATAGGACTATCTGAAGTTGTTCCATCCAGCTCTTTGTTCGTCGAGCCATGATTTTGCTTTTGATAAGGAATCTGCGTCTAAGCAGGCATCAGTTCCAATGCGGTTAGACTAGAATCTGAAAACGTGTAAAAAGCATGGTGGTTTCCTGGCCTCATTGCCAAAAATATTTTCTTGAATGATAAATAAGAAAATTTAGAAATTAAAAAAACGAGCATATCCTCACGAGTCTGAAAGTTCTGTCATTTACTTCTACAAGCCTTGTCTGTTCGTGGTTTCCGTCGATTTCCTCATTCCATTTTTTCCTTTGGGAACGAGGCATATGGACAGTTGCGCCTTCCAAAATTCAAAAATTTTGTCATTGCTAGAGAAACTAGAGCTTATCCTCTGCTTCTTTGGTAGTAGTGTTTTTTTTTAAAGTTGATCCATTACAAGAAAAACGCCTGAAATAAGAGTGATTGTTTTTTTTTAATGCTGATGAATAATCCTTTAAAAGCTAACAAAAGTGTATAGTGATTTTTAATTGTGCAAAAATTCGGGCATGAAGCATGTACACCATTAAAAAAATTCAAGGGGCTTGATAACTTTATCATTGTGTTGTAGATCAGGGGAAAAATAAGATAACGGCTTTGTGCAATAACTCGCTAATTCCGGATTCGGTGCGAAAACAAACTTTATGCCCTAAAAGGCCTATGATCCTTATTCATCCCTTCCATCAGCCTTTCTGCCTCCCTCCCTCCCCTACACACACTGTCAACATTGTAGTAAACAGTTGGGCATGTAATACATTGTCTGAACCGGAATCACAGAGATATTTTCAGTCAGTTTTTTCGAAAGCACCACGTAGGTACATCATCTATTATCCAACCCTCTCCCGTTTAATTTTGTAGTGGAAAGGTATGTATGTTGTTGTTTTTTGTTTGTGTTTTTTTAAGCGGAATCGTGCAAGGACTTTTAGTCTATATAATTGAGTGGTATCAAAAGATCCCGTGCCCCTCCACCAAACACTCTCCTGCCCCACCCACCGTCAAATTCTCAGCAGAAAGATTCGCATGTTTCATCATCTTTTAAGTGAAACCACGGGAGGAGTTAGAATTGGTAATCATTTGAGAGCCAAAGGGTCAGAATCCTTTCAACGCCTTCCCATAACCATCCTTTTAGCACAAAGTTAGGAGTAGTATCTCCCCGGTGAGTTTAAGCACCCAGTCCCCCTACTCTTTTTTTCTATAGTGGTTTAAGATCATGTAGAAGGTTTAACAGCGTTTCCACCAATGATGCCATCTACGTAACCAAAGTCATACTTGGCGTTAGTATTAACTACAGTCAATAGATGATGACATGTTTTCTTTTCCAATGATACATTTTTAGCTTCTAAGCATTTTTACATTGATTTTATGAAATTTATATCTGATATATGAATCGAACTTGAGACTTGAGACCCATCATTTCCTGTGGTAAAAGAACGACACGTTACTCGACTAAGCCATAAGTTATTGATGGTTTTATATTCTTAGAAATACATTCTAAGGCAATCAATGTATTGTTCCTGGGACGCTGGCCAACTGCTATTAAGCGTCTCTACATCGTAACAAGTTAATTGCGCATTCGATCTCACAATTGGATTATAGGCAAGTCTTGTCAGTGATTTGTTTCCGGGCACCTTTTTTGGCATCATCTGAAGAATATGCATACCACGATGATTTGAGATGCTTGCTTGACAGACATATTCTTTTTATGGCTAATGAAACTTGTTTCGATCTCTAGAAATTGTAATTACTACAACCTGGTAGGTAAAATTTTTGTGATATAATGGTCCTGAGAACATCGGTTTTCCATTACCAGAGCATGCTCACGAGTTTGGTTCTCCAGGGCCCCAATGCCCCCCCAACCGTTTTTAAAAAAAATTGTCAACTTTTTCTTTCCATGTCTTAGAATTCCATTTAAGTTCTTAGAGATGCATTCTAAGGGAAATCAATGCATTTTTTTTCTGGGACGTTGGCCAACTGATGTTAAGCTTCACAATATCGTAACAAGTTAATTGTGCAATCGATTTTCTCAATTGGAGTTGGATTTTTGGTAAATGCTACCAGTGATTTGTTTCCGGGCACTTTTTTTGGTATCATTCCAAGAATAAGCAAACCAGTTCCCGAGAATTTTAAGAATGATACGTTATATGGTATTTCGTAATCATTCATGTTGTCGGTGAAACAATGCAACGAATATAAGTGGGCCCAAATCATGATATTCGAGGATTTCATGGTATGTTTACGAGAATTGCAAGAATGATACGTTATTTAGTATTGAGTAATCATTCATGTTCTCGATGAATCAATACAACAAATACAAGTGGGCCAATATCCTGGTTTTTGAGAATTGCTTGGCCTGTTTCCGAGAATTTCAAGTGCGATTTGTTATCTGGTATTATGTAATTATTCACGTTGTCGGTGAAACAATATAAGACGTTATGTGACAACCCATGCGTCAGGTCCTTTGACATAATAACTGAGTCAACAACATTTTTAGCTTCTAAGCCATTTACCTTTGATTTTATTAAATTTATGTCTAATGTATGAATCGAACGTGAGACTTACTATTTCCTATAGTAAAAGAAAGAAACGTGGCTTGGCTGAGCTAACGAGTCATTGTTGAATTTATGTTCCTAGAAATACATTCTAGGCATCATTGTATTGTTTCTGAGAAGCTGGCCAACTGGTGTTAAGCCTCACTGCATCATAACAAGTCATTTGCGCAATCGATTTCTCATTTGGATATACGGTAAATGGAATGAGTGATCTGTCTCTGGGTACCTTGTTTGGCATCACTTCGAGAATATGCACAACACGATGATTTCAAAATGTTTGCTGGATAGACATTCTTGTTATGGTTAATGAAACTTATTTCGAAATGGCAATGACTACAGCTGGGCAGATATCATTTTCGTAATGTAATGGTTCTGACCACTGGTTATTGATTATCGATATTTATTATCAATTATTCGTAAGTGATAATTGATTATTGATTATCAATATTGATTATTGGTTATTGACTATTGTTTATTGATTATCGATATTGATTTTTTTTTCGAACCTGGAAATTTAAACTTAGATTTTTTGAAACTTTAATCTAACTTTTTTAACTTAGGCGATTGTGCTAGAAAGAAGCTTGAATCATGAAATTTTCTCTGAGTATAAAAAATTTATAAAAAAAAACACTTGTGCATGGAACAAATCAGCTACTGGGTATATTCGAAGTCTTTTAATTAGTGACTGAATATCAACATGTAATAATTAACACTGTTGCATAGAACAAACTTGGTTACTTTGATAAATTCCAAGTTTTCTAATTGGCGAGAGAGTATCAAAAATTAATGAAAAAATCACTTTGCATTGAACAAACTTAGGCAAATAATAAATTCCAAGTCTTTCAACTGATGATTGACTATCAAAAACTAATAAAAAAACACTTCTGTAAGAACAAACTCAACTACTTAGTAAATTCTAAGTCTTTGAATTGGTGACTAAGTATAAAAAATTAATAAAAAACACTTTTGCATAGAACAAACTCAGCTTCTTGGTAAATTCAAGTCTTTTGATTGGTTACTGGGCATCAAAATTAATAAAAAAAGCACTTTTGCGTAAAATATACTCAGCTACATGGTAAATTTCAAGTCTTGTAATGGGTGACTAAGCATCAAAAATAAAATAAACACATTTGCATAGAACAAACTCTGCTACTTGGTCAATTCCAAGTCTTTTAAAGGCACATGATGGTTTGCCCTCAACGCCCCATTGCGATTCCTGGCTGAAGGGCCAAGAATTGGAGATCAGCACCGTCGGTGGGGACGGAATTCCATTGCTGTAGTCTTTACCTTTTTTCCCTTTTAATTGGTGACTGAGTATCAAAAATTAATAAAAAAGCACTTTTGTACAGAACAAACTCAGCTACATGGTAAGCTCCAAGTCTTTTAACTGGTGACTAAGTATCAAATATTAATAAAAAACTCATTATTGCATAGAACAAATTCAGTTCCTTGACAAATTCCAGGTCTTAAACGGAGATCAGCACCTTCGTTAGAGACTGAATTCCAGTGCTGTGTTCTTTAGCTTGTTTTACCTTTTAATTGGTGACTGAGTATGAAACATTAATAAAAAAGCACTTTTGCATAGAACAAACTCTGCAACTTGTAAATTTCATGTCTTTTAATTGGTTACTGATTGCGAAAAATTAATAAAAAAGGCGATTTCGTGTAGAACAAACTCATCTATTTGTTATATTTTAAGTCTTTTTATTGGTGACTGAACATCAGAAATTAATAAAAATAAAGCGCTTTGGTGTAGAACAAATTCAGCTACTTGGTAAATTATTGGTCTTTTAATTGGCGACTGCGTATCAAGAATTGAAGTACTTTTGCATTGAACTAACTCAACTACTTGGTAAATTCTAAGTCTTTTAATTAGTGACAGTATAAAAAATTAATTAAAAAAAAAAAACTTTTGAATCGAAAACCTCAGTTACTTGCTAAATTCACAATCTTTAATTTGTGATTGAGTATCAAAAATTAATAAAAAAAAAGTACTTTTGCATAGAACAAACAACTACTTGGTAAAGTTTAAGTCGTTTAATTGGTGACTGAGTATCAAAAATTAATAAAAAAAAAAAGTACTTTGGCATAGAACAAAATCAGCTACTTGGTAAATTCCAAGTCTTTTAACTGGTGACTAGAGTATCAAAAATTAATAAAAAAAAGTACTTTTTCATAGAACAAATTAAGCTGCTTGGTAAATTCCAAGTCTTTTAATTGGTGACTGAGTATCAAAAATTAATAAAAAAGAACTTTTGCAGAGAACAAACTCAGCTACTTGGTAAATTCCAGGTCTTTAATTGATGACTAAGTATGAAAAATTTATATAAAAAAAACTTTAACCTATAAAAAACTCAGTTACATGGTAAATTTCAAGTCTTTTAATTGGTGACTGAGCATCAAGAATTAATAAAAAAACATTTTTGCGCAGAACAAACTCAGCTACATGGTAAGTTCCAAGCCTTTTAATTGGTGACTATGTATCAAATATTAATAAAAAACTTCTTGCATAGAACAAATTCAGTTTCTTGACAAATTTCAGGTCTTACGCGGAGATCAGCTCCTTCGTTAGCGACTGAATTCCAGTGCTGTGTTCTTTAGCTTGTTTTACCTTTTAATTGGTGACTGAGTATGAAACATCAATAAAAAGCACTTTTGCATAGAACATACTCAGCAACTTGTTAATTTCATGTCTTTTAATTGGTTACTGATTACGAAAAATTAATAAAAAACGCAATTTCATTTAGAACAAATTCATCTATTTGGTAAATTCCAATTCTTTTTATTGGTGACTGAACATCAGAAATTAATGGAAAAAACACTTTGGTATAGAACAAACTCAGCTACTTGGTCAATTCTTGGTCTTTTAATTTGCGACTGTGTATCAAGAATTGGAAGTAATTTTGCATTGAACAAACTCAACTACTTGGTAAATTCCAAGTCTTGTAATTAGTGACAGTATCAAAAATTAATTTAAAAAAAGTACTTTTGCATCGAACAAGCTCAGTTACTTGCTAAATACCAAATTTGTGACTGAGTATCAAAAATCAATAAAAAAAAGTACTTTTGCATAGAACAAACAACTACTTAGTAAAGTTTAAGTCTTTTAATTGGTGACTGAATATCAAAAACTAATATAAACAGTACTTTTGCATAGAACAGAATCAGCTACTTGGTAAATTCCAAGTCTTTTAATTGGTGACTAGAGGTAACAAAATTAATAAAAAAAGCACTTTTTCATAGAACAAACTAAGCTGCTTGGTAAATTCCAAGTGTTTTAATTGGTGACTATGAGAATCAAAAATTAATAAAAAAGAACTTTTGCAGAGAACAAACTCAGCTACTTGGTAAATTCCAGGTCTTTAATTGATGACTGAGTATAAAAACTTTATAAAAAATGCACTTTTACATATAAAAAACTCAGTTACTTGGTAAATTTTAAGTCTTTTAATTGGTGACTGAGCATCAAGAATTAATAAAAAAGCAATTTAGCATAGAACAAACTCAGCTACTTGCCTAAATTCCAAGTCTTTGAATTGGTGACTGAGTATCAAAAATTATTAAAAAAGCACTTGCATAGAATAAACTCTGCTACTTGGTAATTTCCAAATCTTTTAATTTGTGACTGAATATAAAAAATTAATAGAAAAGCACTTTTGCATAGAACAAACTCAGCTACTTCGTAAATTCCATGTCTGAATTGGTGACTGACTATAAAAAAAGGCACTGTTGCATAGAACAAACTCAGCTACTTGGTAAATTCCAAGTCTTTTATTTTGTTACTGAATGAAAAATGAAAGGTAAGCGTGACTGGCCATGCTAACCTAACCTAAACGAACCCAACTTAAAAGCAGTCAACTTAATGTAACCTGACCTAAACTAGCCAAGAAATCTAAAGTAGCAAGACTTCATAACTTTTTATGGCACTTGGTATTAACCAATTGACATATAGCAATCGCCAATTCTGTCGGTCTGTCTGTCTGTCGGTCCCGGTTTTGCTACTTTAGGCACTTCCAGGTAAGCTACGACGATGAAATTTGGCAGGCGTATCAGGGACGGGACCAGCTTAAATTAGAAATAGTTGTTTTCCCAATTTGACCATCTGGTGGAGGGGGGGTTGGTTAATTCGGAAAAAATAGAAAAATGAAGTATTTTTAACTTATGAATGGGTGATGGGATCTTAATGAAATTTGATGTTTGGAACGATATTGTGTCTCAGAGCTCTTATTGTAAATCCTGACCGGATCTGATGACATTGGGGGGAGTTGGGGGGGGGGACCTAAAATCTTGGAAAACACAGAGTGGAGGGATCGGGATGAAACTTGATGGGAAAAATAAGCACAAGTCCCAGATACATGATTGACATAATCGGAAGGGATCCGCTCTCTTTGGGGTATTTGGGGGGGGGTAATTCTGAAAAATTAGAAAAAATGAGGCATTTTTAACTTACGAACGGGTGATCGGATCTCAATGAAATTTGATGTTTAGAAGGATATCGTATCTTAGAGCTCTTAATTTAACTCCCGGCCGGATCTGGTGACATTGGGGGGGAGTTTGGAGGGGGAAACCTAAAACTTGGAAAACACTTAGAGTGGAGGGATCGGGATGAAACTTTAGTGGGAAAAATAAACACAAGTGCTAGATACATGATTGACATAAACGGAACAGATCCGCTCTCTTTGGGATAGTTGGGGGGTGGTTATTTCTGAAAAATTAGAAACAATGAGGTATTTTTAACTTACGAACGGGTTATCGGATCTCAATGAAATTTGATATTTAGAAGGATATCGTGTCTCAAATCTCTTATTTTAAATCCTGACTGGATCTGGTGACGTTGGGGGAAGTTTGGGGTGGGGGAACCTAAAATCATGGAAAACGCTTAGATTGGAGGGATCGGGATGAAACTTGGTGGGAAAAATAAGCAGAAGTCTTACATACGTGATTTACATAATTGGAACGGATCCGATCTATTTGGGGGTGGGGGGGTTAATTCTGAAAAATAAGAAAAAATGACGTATTTTTAACTTACGAAGGAGTGATCGGATCTTCATGAAACTTTATATTTAGAAGGACCTCGTAACTCAGATCTCTTATTTTAAATCTCAACCGGATCAAGTGTAATTGGGGGGGGGCGGAAATATTAGAAAATACTTAAAGCGGTGAGATCAGGATGAAACTGGATGGGAAGATAAAAACTTGTCTAAGATACGTGACTGACATAACCGGACCGGATCTGCTCTCTTTGGTGGAATTGGAGGGGGGGTAATTTTTGAAAATTGAGGTATTTGTAACTTACGAAAGGGTGACCAGATCTTAATGTAATTTGATATTTGGAAGGTTCTTGTGCTTGTAAAGTTCTTATTTTAAATTCCGACCAGATCCTGTGACGTTGGGGGGAGTTGGAGGGGGAAACTGGAATTCTTGGAAAACGTGAAAATTGGGGTATTTTTGTCTTACGAATAGATGATCGGATCTTAATGAAATTTGATTTTTAGAAAGAATTCATGTCTAAGAGCTCTTATTTCAAATCCCGACCAGATCGTTTGACATTGGGGGAGTTGGATGGGGAAATCTTGGAAAAACACTTGGAGTGTAGGAATCGGGATGAAGCTTGGTGGATAGAATAAACAAATGTCCTTGATACGTGATTGACAGAATCGTACTGGATTCGCTCTCTTTGTGGGAGTTGGGGGGAGGGGTTCAGTGATTTGGCGATTTTGGTGCTTCTGGACGTGCTAGGACGATGAAAATTGATAGGCGTGTCAGGGAGCTGCACAATTTGACTTGATAAAGTCGTTTTCCCAGATTCGACCATCTGGTTGGCTAAAGGGAGAGGAAAAATAAAAAAAATTAGGTATTTTTAACTTACGAGTGGGTGATCGGATCTTAATGAATTTTGATATTTAGAAGGACATCGTGACTCAGAGCTCTTATTTTAAATCCTCACCGGCATTAAGCCTCTTATTTTCCTTTTTAAATCAATCTATTGATTCATAGAATTTTGTTAGAGCTCATACCATATGATCTCTTGGCTCTTAGCTCTTTTCGCCTCGTCACAAGTGCCATATGAGCTCTTAGCTCTGGTTTGTATTATTTTCGCTGTATTCATTTTAAGTTTACTGTCTCACTGCTGATTACAAACGAACAAAACATACAAAAAAAGAACAACCTGATCATATTTAAAAAAGAAAAAATAATGACCAGCACACACATACCACTTTTATTTCTCATTCAGTCACCAATTAAAAGACTTGGAATTTGCCAAGGAGCTGAGTTTGTTCTATGCAAAAGAGCTTTTTTATTTTCGATACTCCGTCGTCAATTAAAAGACATGGAATTTATTAAGTAGCTGAGTTTATTCGATGAAAAAGTGTTTTTTTGTTAATTTTTGATGCTCAATCACCAATTAAATGGCTTGGAATTTACTGTATTGTATTGTTTCACTGAAAACCTGAATGATTATGTAATACCAGATAACGCATCATTCTTGAAATTCTCGTAAACATGCCAAGGACTTCTCGGAAATCAGATATGGGCCTGCTTGTATTCATTGTATGTTTAATCGAGAACATGAATGATTACTCAATATCAGATAACGTATCACTCTTGAAATTCTTGAAATCATGCCAATAAATTCTCAGAAAACATCATTTGGGCCCGCTTGTATTTGTTGTATTGTTTCACCGACAAAATGAATGATTGCGCAATACCAGATAACGTATCATTCTTGAAATTCGGAAATTTTCGGAAACTGGTTTGCTTGTTCTTGGTTTGATGCTAAAAAAGATGTCCGAAATAAATCACTTGTAGTATTTACCAAAAATCCAACTTCAATAGAAAAAATCGATTGTGCGATTAACTTGTTACGATATTGTGACACTTAATAACAGTTGGCTAGCGTCCCAGAAACAATACATTGATTTCCTTGAATATATTTCTAAGATCTTTAATATGATTTTAAGGCATGGGAAAAAAGTAAAGAAAAATTTTAAAAGTTGGGAGAGGGGCAAAAAGCTGGGGGGACACTGGGAACTCAAACTCATGTGTAAGCTCCGGTAATGGGAAACCAATGTGCTCAGGACCACTACATTACAAAAATTGTACTTGCCCGGTTGTAGTCATTACAATTTTTAGAAATCGAAACAGGTTTTATTAGCCATCAAAAGAAAATTTCTGTCAAGCAAGCATCTCAAATTATCGTGGCATGTATATTCTCGGGATGATGCCCAAAAAAGTTGCCCGGAAACAAATAACTGATAACAGTTACCAAAAATCCAATTGTGAGACTGATTGCCTAATTAACTTGTTACGAGGTAGTGATTTTAACCTCAGTTGGCCAGCGTGCTAGAAACAATATATTGATTGCCTTAGAGTGTATTTCTAAGGACATAATAACAGCAGTGACTTGTTGGCTCAGTTGAGTAAAGTGTCGTTCTTATACTATTGGTAATAATGGGTCTGACCTTCGAATCCTACATCAGATATAAATTTCATAAAATGAATGGAAAACTGCTTAGAAGCTAAAAATTTATTCTGGCAAAAAATGTCACCATCTGTGACCGAAGTTAACAATAGGCCTATCTATGATTTTGGCTATGTAGATGGTGGCATTGGTGGAATCGCCGTTAAACCTTCTTCCCGAGAAAAAAGTGAGGATTGTCTTGTAACCTCGTCACCGGTAGCAGTTACCTCGAGGTGGAATCTCATATGGCTATCCAGGCGCATGAACTGTATATTGCAATAGCTCTCTGAGCTAACCCGTACCTACGCCCTCCTCCCTCAAACAAGCAAATTTCTTTTCGTGTCATGTATGACTAAGCAGTTTTCGATATTGGCCATCGATCTCTGAAATTCCTCTCCCTACCCTCCCTCTCACAATCTTCTAGACGATTAACAATTTTGCATGATTTTCTGTTAAAAATTGGAAATGAGTTTTTGAACTTCCCTTCCCCTGTTCCCTAGCAAGAAGTCCCCCGGGCCCCATCCACTTCAGCACGCTATAGTATCGGTATGGCGTCAAATATCAAATTTTCTGTGTGTGTGTTTTTTTTTTAAGCTTATATTTTTCGCGTTTAGCTTTGAAACAGTCCGAGAAAATTTGTAGGGCCATTGGTCAAGCACGAGTAAAAAGCCTCTGTATTTTAACATAATTGGGAATGTTTATTTAAGCATATATTATAATAACGTAAGTTGTTTTACTCCTTGTTTATTTTCCAGGTGTCTTCCAGATTATTCAGAGTGTGCGGGCAGCCTAGTCGACGGCCAGAACGTTCTATTTGGTGTCCCTGGTGCTTGGTTATGCTACAAAATTAATATTAAAAAAGTGTTTTATTATTTTGTTTGTGTTGTTTATCTTGTGCATAAACTGATTTTTTTTAAGTTGTTGTTCAATTTGGTACTGGATATTATATTTTCTGGATAATTTGTTTAAGCCGAATTAGTTTCGAGACCGTAGGAAAACATGAATAAATCATAAATATCGATGGGCATCTAGGATTCTTAGTTTTAGTTGATCGATTCAGCAAATTCTGTGGAAAGATTTTCTGTACATTCCAAGATCACCCACACATGTTTCAGGATTTGGCATGTTCAAAAGCCAGATTGAACACCCGTCTCTTTGATAATATTAAATTAAAAAAAAAACAAGTTTTTTTTTACTGAGAGTAAGGAGCGACAATAAAACTTCAAACGAACAGAAATTGTTCCGTATATGAAAAGGGCTGTCCCCTCCTCAACGCCCCGCTCTTTACGCTAAAGTTTTTTATTGTTTTACAAAGTAGTTGTGAGAAAGAGTCAAACTGTAGCGTAAAGAGCGGGGTATTGAGGAGGGGACAGCCCAGTTCATATACGGAATATTTTCTGTTCGTTTTAAGTTTTAATGTCGCTCCTTACTTTCAGTTAAAAGAACTTGTTTTTTATTTAATTTCTGAAAGTTTTTGAATTAATGCAGGTTTTTATTTCGGCTCACCGTGCATGAATATTCAAACGAAATTTTCATATTAATTTTACTTTGTTGGCTAAATGGCATTATCAAAGTTTTGATTGGACGATTTTGAGATAAAAAGTGGCGGGGGAGGGGGTCTAGTTGCCCTCCATTTTTTTGGTTACTTAGAAAGGCCACTAGAACTTTTAATTTGTTTACGATCGTTTTTATCAGTAATAAATATACATAATTGACGAATTAACTTCAGTAACGAACTTCTATATTCGTATGTTTTTATTACGTATATGAGGGGGATTGCCCCCTCGTCAATACCTCGCTCTTTACGCTAAAGTTCGAATGTTGTTCTAATTCTTTAAGAATGACTTTGAATCACAAAGACCGTTTAATTAGAATAACTAGATCTTTTGGAATTACTAAAAATAATTTAGCGTGAAGAGCGAGCTATTGAGGAGGGAACAAACCCTCTCATATACGTAATAATTTCCGTCCGTTTTAAGTTTTAATGTTGCTCGTTACTTTCATTGGAAAGAACGTGTTTTTTAAAATTTAATTTCCATTGTTTTATTTAAATAATGTTGGAAAATCCAGCGCCCCCTTCATGGAAATTCTCTTCCCCCATGGAAAAATCCTCCCCAAGTCTTTGGGAAAAATTAGCGTGGGGAGGCCTAGTGTCCCTCCAATTTTTTGTTCATTTAAAAAGGGCGCTAGAATCTTTAATTTACTTTAGAATGAGCCCTCTCGCGACATTCTAAAACTACTGGGTTGATACGATCACTCCTGGGGAAAAACAAATAAACACGTATCCGTCATTTCTCAGATAGGGGCTTGAAACCTCTGCAGTAGGGTTCGCTTTTACGCTGAATCTAATGGTTTAATTTTCATTAAGATTCTGTGACTTTTAGGGGTCTTTGATTGGTAAGACTAAACCTGATGAAAGTTATATATTTAAAATCAGCATAAAAATCTGATTCTTTTGATGTATCTAATGGTATCAAAATTCTGTTCTTTAGAGATTGGTTACTATTGAACCGGGTCGCTCCTTACTACAGATAGTTACCACGGACTGTTTTATTAAATTAAGGGGATTCGATACCTTAAAGGATCAAGTTATCTCGTCTGCTATAAACTTTTTTGCTTATGTTGCCAAACTATTTAGAATTGATCGGGCGATTATGCCATGGAGCTCGGTTAAGAGATGTGAATAAACGACAGAAAACTAAAAGCCGACTACCCCTTTCCAAGAAATTTTAGAAAAACAATTTAGCTTCTGCTTTGTTTTCGAAGTAGATATATTCGGTTTTCATGAACTTGTCCTATTAGAAAGCTTTAATTGTGTCTTTTCGACCAAAATAGAGCGGAATTCTTTTTCGGATCAAGAAAAGGCAGTTCCTAAAAATATTGTTGCACATCAGCTAGGAAAACGTTAAAAATTAGCTCAAGGGAAATATCATTTGCAGCTTTGGGAATTTCCTATGGTGCTACTTACTTTGATTTAGAATCTTGCTGACCTGGGGGACAAATTTCATTGTCATGTCAATTAAACTTCATAGATAGACAACAGACTCTAAGTAGCTATCGATGGTGGCTGGTCCCCTGTGATAATTCACTAATGGGCCCTGTGTCGTTGTGACGGTCTGCTAATGCTGAAGCTTGGTCTTCAAGGTCTCAAATCCCCTTGTTACAGTTTTCTGCTAAAAACAGTGACATTAAATAGGAGATGAACATAAATTAAGCTCTTAAAATTAAAAGAATGGAAATTGTGATGGACGCTGGAGTCAAGCATAAAAAGAATATAAAGTACTGCAGAAAAAAAAAATGTAGAACTGCCACTCTCTTAGAGGCTAGTGTCATTTTGGCTATCCTAAAGATTAAATAGATTGCTTGTCGTTTAGCTTTATTTATTGAAACTTCATTCCGATGAGTTATCTTCACATTCAAATGAACTGACTCAAAAGAATCTTGGAATGGAAACAGGTGTCTTTTAAAACTAAATTAATATATATATATATTATATATATATATTATATATATATATATATATATATATATTATATATATATATTATATATATAAATTATATATATATATATATATATATATATATATATATATATATATATATATAATGAAAAAAGAAATCACCAATGCAACAGCACAAACACGTAAAAAAAAAGAAGACAGAAGGAGAAAATAAAGACTTTTTTCCTACATTAGTAATTAATATAGATCTGTACTTGAATGAGGTTTTAACCCTACTCATCCATACAATTACACAGGTCAAACAGTATAACCATACACAATCAACCATAAAGAATAATCCATGGAGAGGCAGTCGTGTCGTAAGTAAGTATAAGTCGTCATTTACCAAATATTAAAAACAGTAAAAAAAAAAGACAAATAATTCAGAGGCAACAACCCAACACAAGGGCTCACCAGGAGAATACACACTTGCCTATAGGGTTTCGGCAAGTATATACTATAGGTATATATATATGTATATATATATATATATATATATATATATATATATATATATAAGCATAAATGTGTCTTTGGATCCGTTCATTTTGGGTTCAAACATCAAAGGTAGATGTTTAAGGGCTCATTTGAAATGGAATTGCTAAATATAGTGCCTTTTCCATTCAAAAATAGACAATATTGAAATGAAATCTAATTTTTGACAAAAGTTTCATCTTTATATACAAGATAATGCAACATGTATATTTCGACAAGACAATATAACGCAGTTACGTTTTGAAAAGTTGCTTTTCTGTGGTATTGTATCATATTTGAGGAATGTTTGATTCCCTGTGAAATGGATTCAATAAGATACCCTGTGAGCGGATTTCTTTTTCCGCTCATATTTCTTTTTTAATTGGATTTCTTGTTTTTTTTAAGAGACTCTTTATTTGGTATTTATTTTTGTTTTAACCCCTATGTAACGGGCCATGGAGCCTTGTAGGGGTAGAGAGTTATTGCTGTCCATTTATTTTGATGTTAATAAACTGAACTTATTCTTAACCAAATATCTTTATTTACTTAAGCTATGTGATAGTTTTTCTTCCTTTTCACTGTGTTCTCCAATACTCCTCTGAAAAAAGAAGAAAAAAAGCTTTCCAAAAATAAATACGTATACAGCTGAATTACTCGTACATTGTTTCCGCTAAACAGAGAAAATAAGCACCGTCGGAACAGTTCCAGTGAGAGATACCTGAAGATGACAAAACAGTTGATTAATTGTACATGTTGGAAAGAGGTTGTCATAAGTTCTTTCACAGTTGGCTTTTTCCATTTGTCATAAATTCTTTTCACAGTTGGTATTGCTCTCTCTTTCTCTCTTGGTCTCTCTCTCTGTCTGTCTGTCTGTCTGTCTGTCTGTCTGTCTGTCTGTCTGTCTGTCTCTCTCTCTCTCTCTCTCTCTCTCTCTCTCTCTCTCTCTCTCTCTCTCTCTCTCTCTCTCTCTCTCTCTCTCTCTCTCTCTCTCTCTCTCTCTCTCTCTCTCTCTCTCTCTCTCTCTCTCTCTCTCTCTGTCTCTCTCTCTCTGTCTCTCTCTCTCTCTGTCTCTCTCTTGCTCCTGGTTTCTATCAGTATTGAGAGGAAATGGCCAGGGAGGTCTGGTTAGCCTCTGATCACCCTTCAATATCCCCCTTGATATATCACGAACATTCCAACTTAATATCCTCGATCGTTCATTATATATTGCTGGTATGCCCTTTTGACTACAACCATCTACATAGTGCATTGAGATTGTGTTCGGCATCCCTCTAAAAATTTCCTCAAAGTTATGTTATAATTATTTTCTCCCCAAACTCTTTTAAGGGTCTATGTTGACCCCACCTCAGCTGCGTAATATTCTTTTTCGTCCACTGTCTCTCCAAATTGGTGTGCATGAATTTGGTGCTACCTATACTGGTCACAACAAATTCATACTCTTGATCCACCAGATCTAGGGCTATAGGTTACTGATTTCGAAGACCTGAACTAGCGAGGGGTAAACTGAAATAGCTATGCTTTGGCTAAGGTTCTGCTGAGTCCTGAACGGGGAAAAATCACTCATACGACAAATTCATAATCTTGATCCACCAGATCCAGTTCTATAGGTTGCTGATTTCGAAGACCTGAACTAGCGACGGGTAAACTAAGATATTTACGCTTTGGCCAAGGTTCTGCCGAGTCCTGAACGGGGAAAATTTAGGTTATCTCTGGAAATATATATTTATTAAAGAAAACATTAAGGATGTGTTTTCTAATAGGATTTACAGACCGACATTCAAATATATAACACTTGCAATCGAAGCAAACTGTTCCATCCCAAAAACACCGTAGTTCCTATCTCACATCTTGTATGATGTTCGGAAAGTCAACGCTCATCAAATGTCTTGGACATACGGTATATAATTTCTGATCTACGCATTCTATTTCTTCAAGTTCTAAAATTTCGATTATTAAATTTTCATATTATTAAACTGTTTATCCTACTTGATAGTAGGACAAGCCGTTTTAGACATCCAGAACTAAATATACTTCCTTTTCCCATCAAAAATACTTATATGTTACATTTTGCAACTTGCAGAACTTGAGCGCTTACCCAGGGATTGTGGGTGTTATGTCCACGTTGGAGGCATCGTTATTTAACTTAGGGACGATTTTTAACAAAATGACTATCTTAAAATATCGATTAGGTGTATTTGGGGTAAAAAAGTCGTGGGAGAGTCGTTTACCCTCCGATCACTTTTGAGTCTTAAGACTACTACTACTACTACTAATAGCTCACTGCAACACCAAGCCGCCTGAGGCCAACACAGCTACGCACGCTCCTCCTCCAACCTAATCTATTTAAAGCCTCCCTCTTTACACCCTCCCAGGAAGTTCCCATTTCCTTTTAATCTTTATTTATGACATCCTCCCGACCCAGATAAGGACGACCTGCTTTCCGTGTAGCCCCAGAAGGTTGGCCAAAAAGAACAATCTTCGGTAATCTGCCATCCTTCATACGTAGAACTTGGCCAAGCCATCTCAATCTTTCTTTCATTATAGTCCTAGAAAGCGGGATTGAACCACATTGTTCGCACAACCTACAGTTTGAAATACGGTCAGTCAGCCGGGTACCCAGAAAAATCCGTAGGCAATTTTTCTGGAAAAAATCTAGTAAATTTTCATCTGCTTTTCGGAGCACCCATGCTTAAGAGCCATATTTGACCAATCACTGTAGCTTCCAATATTCTAATCCTGGTTTGCAGACTTATCTTTCTATTCTTCCAAACTTTTATTAACTGTGAAAAAACACCCTGAGCCTTAGCTACTCTACTTTTAATATCTTCACTGCTCCCACCATCTTTACTAATAATACTACCAAGGTTACTGAAGCTCCCAACCTGATCAGTCTTTTTGTTACAGCACTAAAACTCCTGATTTTATCGAATGAACCCCCTCCGAAATTTACAAGACTATCCCTTCCGTGGGAAGTGGCTCCGGAAAAAAAAACATTACGTTGTAGCCATAAGGCCCTTTACTATATAAAGCAGCACTAGAATGTTTACTCTGAAATCCCTCTATGACAGACAAGTCCCATCACTATGGGAAAAGGCTATAATAATCCGAATTCTGGAGCCCCCAAAAATTTTAAGATCACCAAAATTATTTAACCCAATTACCTTAACTTCTTACCTCTATTATTTAATGGGATCTTGCTTTTGCCATTTTATGGATGATAAAATAAAAAGACACTTCTGCTAGTATTTGAGAAAGCATTCAGACCAGAGTAACTCGACTTATCGCCCCCACGTTGCATAATAAAATGTCTCGTAAGACTTAAAAACCAATCTAGCAGGGATTTTACTTAGGAAAAGAAACTCTAGCTGTTTAAAGAACTTAAATGTTAACCTTTAAGTAGAGGAATGGGTTGAAGGAAAGAAATGGAAATAATTTTAGGAATAGAGACATCTGTTTTTCAGTACCTCAACAAATACAGGCCTCCCTCAATGAAGGGTTCTAACCCCTTTATCATTCTTTTTATATTTCCAAGATAAAAATCTGGAGGTTATACTGGGTTCTAAGTTAAATCTATGTGCTGGTGACATTGTAGTTCCGACCTCCTCTCACAATATAAGGTGTTTAAAGGCAACGATCCAAAGGGTCTTGAATTACTTCCATAACTGAATAATGGCAAATTATGTGTCATTCTCAACAGAGAAATCAGTAAGTGTCTTATTCTCAAGGATCACAGGCTGATAGGTTTAGTTATCTTGGAATATTGCTGGATTAAATGATGCTATGGACAGACTACATTGACTACCATGTTGGTAGCATGAGGAGTAGGGCAAATTTTATCGATAAAATCTGTCTCTACCAAAAAAAGGAACTTCATTTTCCTCAACATCAAAATGAACTGGAGGAGCAACCACCAACAAACTGGAATATGGAAGCATTTTATAAAAGGAAGCAACTTAACAAAGCTCCAGAAATTCGAAACAGCTTTGAATCAAATTTTATAAAGAGCTCTGGGCTACTTGAAAGGAAAGAACATCCCTGCTTTTTATTCTAAGCTTGGTATTACATCACTTCAAAAGAGAAGAAACAATATCCAAGCCCGGTACTTTCTTAATAAATATGGGATCAGCAAACCACTTTGTACACAAACAGTGAATTACTCTATGGAACCACAATCTCTTGATTAGACTACGGTTCACCCCTACAGTTTACAATAATTCTTGTCTGTTGAGCATTGATTGCCTCATAGCCCAAGTTCTAACCCCGAATATAAATGGACTTTCATCAAGTTACAATAGAATTAGTAATGTATACAGTTTAGTTTTGGATGACAGGAATAAAGATGTAGGTGCAAAAGTCTAGAAATCAAGCGGTATAGCCTGACAACACACTGGACGGAGTTTAACCACATGTGCAGTTACTGATCAAAGTCCAAAATGAAATTAGTTTGTTCTTTTGTTGTCTCTTAAACTCGTATTTCATGTGATTTGAAACTGCCTGGCAAGCTTACTTTATTTCTACAACAATAATAACTATTTACTAAGCCCTTTAGTATATTAAATTGAACGGCATAATTGGCAGATTGTTGGTATGTTCTGACTCTTTATCAGTAATAAATAATTTTGCTGTGAAATGAAACGGTACCAAACAAATTGGCAGACAGAATTAAAAGGTTGCGGATGACTTGCTAAAAGATGAATTTTATTTTCAGCCATCCTATGTGGTTCCAACGCATACAGGTATGCCTGGAAATGAGGCAGTTGATAGAATAAAAATACGGTCTAGTAGTAATGGAGAAGTATCAAATGTAAATTTATGCATAAGAAAATATATTCAGCACTATTAGGCTCATTCTGCAAAAGATGATAAAGGTGATTCCTCAAGAAGGTTTACAAATACAATCTTGGATATATATGAGATTGAGTCTCCCCTATGGGACTTGATTCACAGTGAGAGGAAAACTGCAACAGCCATATCTCGAATCAGGTCACGCCATGCAAAGTAAATACAAATCTTTTTATGTGGTATTGGGTTGAATCCTCAAATTGTAATGGACGTAATGCTTATAAAGCTGTAGTCATATTATAATATCGTTTAGGATATGGGATGTCCAGAATAAAATTGTTTTGAAATAGCACTGAAATAGTTTCGCATGGTGTGTAATTACCTTGTGAAACTATTGTGTTTTGAACTGAATATATTGTAATCTGCGCACGAAATATGATGTCCTCACAGACAAATGATTTCAAGTCTAGGGTGCTAACTATTTGGCTCGGACGCCTCACCTGGGACACATAATGAATACACCTTTATGGTCTCCATGGTCTGAAACTCCTACTCGGGTGATCTTCAACTTCTACTATGACAATACTTGTAATGTATTGTAAAATTGTAGCGCGAATATTGTATAAAACCAATATAAGTTGTAACTTTCAAATGATGATTTTAACTGTTTTAAGAGTAAATGAGGCGGTCCGATGTAAATGGCTAAACTAATGGAGCAAATAGGTTGCCACGAAGGTTACAGAAAACAATTTTTTGAAATGCTTTCAACTGCGCTGAAAGTGGACATCGTCTGTGAAAGCCCTTTTTAAAAGCTGAGTAACCGTTTGGCTGAATTGTTCAGTACTTTATTTTTTGGCAAACATGTATTTTATGTTGATACGATTGATACGTACGTGACAGAACTAAATTATGCTCAAATAACGTTAAAATCAACAAAAAGTACAACAACTTTATTGACACTGCGGGAGCCGTCTATAAGACCCAGAAGCAAGAGTTGTATTTTCCGATACCGGGTATGAAATATTTTTGACAAAAATTGTTTTCTGGTGCTCTATGTGCAGCCCTGCTAAATTCTTTTCTCGTTTTCATCTTACAGTTTCCAGAGCCTTGTCTTCAGCCCATTCACATCCAACACGGAGTTCGACATGGGTTGTGCAGATTATAGTTTTTAGCGCCTTGTTAAACACGGGTAAATATCTTTTCAGAACCCCCGTTCGACCATGTTATTCTGGCGCGCTACAGTTTTGAGGAACCTGTCTCCAACACGCTTGGAACACGTGGGATGAAAAAGCTTTACCCCTGGTTCCCACCGCTGTGTCATTCCCGACACGATTTTTTTCTGGCGGAACAGACGTACGACAGAATTGGATGGAGGTTCACAAAGAAACGCAGACTTTTGCTTCGCTGCGACAAACTCTAGAAGAATTCAAATCAGGTTCTCAAACTGATTTTTTTTTCATCATTTTCATTTTCCATTTTTTTTTCTAAATCAGAACAACGCATGCGATTTGTCGTATGAATTGAGATTATTCAACGGATCTGACATTGCAGCAAAACGGATGGTTTTTGCGTCGTTTATCGCACGATTTGTGTCATTTGTCGCAGGATTTTGCACGAAATCGCAGCAGTGGGAACCAGGGGCTATAGTTTTCGTGGGTTGAACACATTGAACATGAAAACGATTTTTGTCGAACCCACTCAAAACACACTTCGAACCCGGTGCCTGAAAAAACAACTCGGGTATATTGGACACGAGTTCTTCAAGGCTAGAATGTACCAGAGCGCATTGTTAAACACAGGTTCTAAAAGACAACAGGGTGGCCTACTCAAAATGATGATCTGCACACCCCATGTCAAACTCATGCTGGTTATGGGTTGGCCTAAAAATGGGTCTATTTAGAGAAGTGTCTGATAGTCATCCAGTTCCAAAAATTGTAGGGAGGTATATGGACTAACAACAAGTCCTTTCACCTCTTTGACTTCTTCTCCAGAAAAACTAGCCACTGGAAGCGCTATTCTCCTCCAGTCTGCAAACAACGAATATATGCAATTATGAACAATAATACACTGTTATTAATTGTGGGAAGTGCGAGTACCTGAGCTACCTGTCCCCAGCAGTATAAGGCCACTAGGCCAGCCGGTACCAATACGGGTCTTCCTACTCATTCCCGCTCTCTTCTGCACAATCAAAAACTATGGATAAATCACGTCCTTTTAAAAATTGACTTCTTCAAGCTTTAATCATTATTAAACAATATTTCTCTTCTTTAAGATATCAATTGCTGCCTTAAATATCTTACGATCAATTTCCCATGGCAGATTAGAATCCAGGATAGCTGTATAAGTATTTGGAATCTTAGCCAAGGAGCAGAAACGCTTAAGAGCAATAGTCTCCTCACTCTGAGCCTGGCAATCAAATAATATATGCTGGATTGTTTCATCTGCTGAAAAGCAGACTCGGCATAAAGGGGAATGATTTAGCTTCCAATTAAATAACAAGCTATTTAGAAGTAGGGCTCCTGATTTCAGCCTGTAATATAGTACTGTATTTAATCTTGTATGAAATAGAGATAAAATTAATTTACTGTGATTAACATTGGATATTTGCCTGATAATATCTCGTGAATTGAGGTCAGAGGAAGGACTAGGAATTAACATGGAAGCCTTTGCTGCTAGAGAATCAGCCATATCATTATATTTGATGCCTTTATGACTAGGAACATGTTGAAAATAAACCTCATTTCCTTTGATCTTAAGATTAAGAAGCTGTCTTCTAATAAAATGTAAATCCTTGTCATTAGCAATTCTATTAATATTTTGGATAAATAGTAATGCTGATTTAGAGTTGGAGAGACAGAGTATATTTTCAGATTCCATGTTATAATTTATAAGTGCATTCAAGGCCAGGCGGATGGCACATAATTCAGCAGACAAGATAGAAGATCCCAATGGGAGAGGAGAATAGATGTTCAAATTCAGGGATGGGATACATGCTCCTGCTCCAGCTCTTTCCCTCTGGACAGATTCATCTGTATATATATTTTTATAGTTGGGGTACGCCATTGAGATCTGTTCAGCCAAAATAGTCTTGATATTGTGATTAGGAATTTCCCATGGGGGGACTCAGTAAAGGGATATGCATAAAGCGAATGTTGATTCCAGTTTGGGACCTCCAGTTGAAAATAATTCCATGATGAATGGGCATTGGGACAGGCTGACTTCTCAGCAAAAGTATGTGCATATACAGCATGCTTGGCTCCATAAGCCTGGATTTGCGAGAAATATTTTATCCTTAGGCTGGATGCTCTTTCACTTAGAGACACGTATCCCGATAGTATTTTTAACTTTGACAGAGGAGTATGCTTATGCACACCCAAAGCTATTCGAATAGCAGAATTTTGTGAAGATTCAAGGATTTTGAATGAGGATGGAGGACGGGCTGAAAAAATGTGAATCCCATATTATATATTTGAATGAATATATAATTTGTAAAAATCCAAAATAATTTTTGGGTAACATCCCCAATTACTTCCAGCAAGTCTCTTTAGAAAACAAAGTCTCTGAGTAATCAGAGATATGAAATAATTAATATGTTAATGCCACTGTATTTTAGAATCCATTGATAAACCAAGTAACTTCACTGAATTGCAATAAGAGCTCTCCCTTGAGAAAATTGTCAGAGGATTAGGAGGATCTGTAGTACCATTAGTAAATATAATGGCTTTAGTTTTACTGATTGAGATTGGGAAGCCAAATGCTTAAGAGAATCTCTGCACTAAACTTATATCCTGTTGAATAAGACTTTGAAGAAGGCCAATATCCCTTCCCGACTTCCAAATCAAATCATCTGCATAAAGGCCAAATGATGCATGAGATACTTGAAATTCAGAAACATATAAGTTGAATAGAAGAGGGCTCAATATTGCACCTTGAGGAAGTCCTCTCGTAATGGGACATTGCTCACCTCTAGACTGATTTACTTGAACGTAAAATATCTATCAGTCATTTGAAAGAGGAAATAGATTTCAAATTTTACTTTGCACATGGATCAAAGTTCTCAGTTGCAAAGTGGTATAGGAAGATGGTTTCTAGCTTGGATAGGTTAGTTGGAAATGAATACTTTGTTTGTTTTTTTTTTATTTTATATCACTATGTCTTCCTTCCATTTCTATTTACTATGCCTTCCTTCCATTTCTTTTTATATTATTTCAAGTAGCCTAAGCTTAGAAAGACTCCCAGCACAAGGTCAGCAACCAATGTTGGCAAGATATGAGTGAAAAGTATCTTTGGTAAAATTCTAGTTCATTGACTTTTGACTATCTTGTAAAGGGGTTAGGTTAGGAAAATGAAACTTTCAGGGATGAGTCTAAAGGCTAAAGTATGTCCCAGGAAGGTATTTTGAAGTACCCACCTCCACTCCTTCTCCCTCTAGAGGGCCCTGACCTTTGATGACCTTTAAAAATATGTGTCTTATAAAAGTGAAACCTTGCAAAATAGATCTTCTGCTTGAAGGAAATCTTAAATTTTGAAAAAAAAACAACATTGATATGGCTCAGAATTTGGTAAAATTCTATTTAATTGACTTCTTGCTATCTTGGAAAGGGTTTAGGTTAGGAAAATGAAACTTTCAGGGATGGGTCTCCAGGCTAAAGTATGCCCTGGGAAGGTATTTTAAAGTAGGCCTACCCTCCTCTGCTCCTTCTCCCTCTAGAGGGCCCTGAAATTTGCTGACATGACAGGTCTATACCTATTGAAATTTTGACAAAACAACATTTTACCTTAATTTTCAGTTACTAGTTGCTTTTTCTCTGCCTTTAGTTCTGAAAATGCAATTCCTGTTATTTGAGTAGAATTTTGAGCCATGTCAATGTTTTGTTTTCAAAATTTAGGAAATGTATTTACATATCTTTAAAACCTTATAAAATGGGATTGAGCAAAGTTATGAAGCTGAAAACAATTTTGTTTTACTTCAATTAAGCAGAAGATCTATTTTGCAAGGTTTCACTTTTATAACACACATATTTTTAAAGGTCAGGGCCCTCTAGAGGGAGAAGGAGTAGAGGTGGGTACTTCAAAATACCTTCCAGGGAAATACTTTAGCCTTTAGACCCATAGCTGAAAGTTTCATTTTCTGGTAAAATTGGTGCAAACAGTATTACTGGCTTTCATATAAAGTGAATATACCACAGGATGCCTTTTTTTATGCACTTGACAAATATAATAATTGCTTCTACCACAAATTCAGATTTAAGTACTTTTTGACCTCTTAAAAATGACCTATATATGGAGTGATTACAAATTTATAATAGCCTAGTTTAGAAACAAATTTGGGCTATATATTTGCACATCAGGGGTGAGGGTGGGGGTAAAGCATAGCATATATTAAATATGTAAACTAACCATTGCTGTATTTTTTTTTTATGTGTTTGTGCTGTTGCACTGGTGATCTCTCTTCTCATTAAAATTTGATGTGCACAAAAACACATAAAAAAAAAAAAAAATACAGCAATGGTTAGTTTATGTATTTAATATATGCTATGCTCTACCCCCACCCCCTGATGTGCAAATATATAGCCCAAATTTGTTTCTAAACTATTACAGATTTGATATGACTCCATATATGGGTCATTTTTAAGAGGTCAAAAAGTGCTTAAATCTGAATTTTGCAGTAGAAGCAATTATATTTGTAAACAGCATTAAAAAAGGCATTGAGTGGTATATTCACTTTATATGAAAGCCAGTAATACTGTTTGCACCAATTTTACCCATTTTCCTAACCTAACCCCTTTACAAGATAGCCAAAAGTCAATCAACTAGAATTTTACCAAAACTCTAGTTGATTGACTTCTTGCTATCTCAGAAATTGGTCAGGAAAATGAAACTTTCAGGGATGAGTCTACAGGCTAAAGTATGTCCTGGGAAGGTATTTTGAAGTACCTACCTCCACTCCTTCTCCCTCTAGAGGGCCCTGACCTTTGATGACCTTCAAAAATATGTGTGTTATAAAAGTGAAATCTTGCAAAATAGATCTTCTGCTTGAATGAAGTACAACAAAATTGTTTTCAGCTTCACAACTTTGCTCAATCCCAATGTAGCCTATAAGGTTTTAAAGATATACAAATACATTTCCAAAATTTTGAAAAAGAAACATTAATATTGCTCAGAATTCTACTCAAATAACAGGAATTGCATTTTCAGAACTAAAGGCAGAGAAAAAGCAACTGGTAACTGAAAAATGAAGGTACAATATTGTTTGGTCAAAATTTCAATAGGTATAGATCTGTCATGTAGGTAAATTTCAGGGCCCTCTAGAGGGAGAAGGAGTGGAGGTGTGTACTTTAAATTACCTTCACAGGAATATACTTCATCCCTGAAAGTTTTATTTTCCTAACCTAACCCCATTCTGAGATAGCAAGAAGTCACTCAACTAGCATTGTACTGTATATTCCAATTCAGGATATATGTTTCCACATTAGGGGGGGGGGTGTAAAGCTCATTTCTGATGCAAATGGATATTAAATTTGTCTCCAGGATGCAATTCTAACTATAGAGGTAAGTTTAAACTATACCCCTGCTCCTTAATGTGCAAATATGTACTTTGAATTGGTATATATAGTGATAGGGGTAAAGTTCATTTCTGATGCAAATGTATGTTAAATTTGGATTCAGGATGCAATTCTGACTTTAGAGGTGAGTTTATTTCTTTGCTACAGGAATAGTCTATTAGGCCTAATATAAAACTTATCTAGTTATTTTATAACTACATGAGTTTAGATTAGCTGCCTGGGCTACAATCTTGGAAAACATCTAGACCTAGTTTTCAAAATTTTAATTTAAACAAAAGTTTTCCCTACACCCTAGTCTACCTAAATACAATTATTTTTTTCAAACACTTGTCTTAGATTAAATCTATGCAATGTTTACTATATATGTGATTGGTCATTGGGATGCTCCTATTTTATGATCCTGTATCAAAGATTAGACATCATTTTTGAAGATTAGGCTCAAGCTTTAATTTTGTTGCCAAGATTAGGCTCCACTGTTGTCCATCATATTCCTTTGAAATATATGGTAAGTTTCTAGTTTATGGGCTTCTTGCTATCCTAGAAATTAGTTGAGTTAGGCAATTAAAACTTTCCTCCATTTCCTTTGGTACACACTGATTCCTCCTTGCCTTTGGAACAAACAATTGATGTGCTCAGAGTCACCCCTAAACTAACAATTCAGTGAAACTCTGGTAGTCTTGGATGTTAGGTTCCATTAGTGGCCACCATCCAAATTTCATGGAGAACATCAAATGGAAACAGGAGTTCTCAGAGATCCTCAAGTGGAAAGAGGGTTACATCAGTGCTGTTGTTACTCAATTTGAAACTAGATTACTTCCTCTTCCTTCCTAGACACTTTTATGTAAACTTGTAAAAATATTCCAAAAATGTAAATGTAGTGTGTATTTTAAGTCAACTACCTATTGATATCTAACTGTTTATCATACAAGCAAAATTTTATGAATGCTGTGAATGACAGATTTGCAGTTCTTTATTTAAGGTACACAATGTTTAAATTTTTAGAACATTTTTACAAGTTTCAGTAAAAGAATTCACAACATTCAAAAATATTCAGCAAGTTTTGAAGAATGTACATCAAAAGTATTCTTTAGAACCCAAAAAATTAATTTCCTCTTTTTAGTCTATTTGTAAAGCATGGTTTTTTAGATTTTCATTTTTTATGCTAAAGTATTTGTTCTTTTTTTATACTGTGAAAGTAATAAAAGAAGTTGTTTTTTATGTTTTTTTTATCATTTATGTTGCACACATAACTCATTTTGGATTGTCTAATCACTTCTGAGGTAATAGAATAAATTGTAGGATAATTAATTATTTTGAGGTTCAAATATATCAGAATATTAAAATGTTAAATAAAGCAAAGCTGTATACAAATTTTTAAGCCAAATTGGATAAGAGGAAGGGGTCAAAATAAGCATTTCAAATTTTGGCAGCCAATCCTAGGCTAGTCCCAGTTAAAGATAGAAATGGGGTCACAATTAGTGATAAGGAAAAAGTTAAAGAAAGATGGGTGGAACATTTTGAGAATGTGCTAAACCGAGATACAGTTGCAGGAAAAGATATAGATGAAAATGAAAAAGTTTGTGATACCTTGGATGTGAAGGAAGATTTGTTTAGTGAGGAAGAATTAGCGACAGTACTAGAAGGATTAAAAAATAATAAGGCCCCAGGTGCTGATAGTATGATTAATGAGTTCCTTAAATATGGTGGCTCTGAGGTTAGGAATAAGCTACTGAAGATTATGAACATGATTTTTGAAAAAGGGGAAGTACCCAATGATTTTAGGAAAACCTTAATTAAACCACTGTATAAGAAAGGTGACAAGAGTGAATGTCGGAATTATCGAGGCATTAGTCTGGTCTCTGTAGGTAGCAAATTACTGAGTAATATGATACTTTTTAGACTGAGACATGCGGTAGACAAAGTTTTAAGGGAAGAACAATGCGGTTTTAGAAAAGGTAGAGGATGTGTCGACCATGTTTTCACTCTTAGGTTAATAATTGAGAAGTCCCTTCGTTGTCAAACACCTTTGGTCCTTAGTTTTATCGATTATGAGCAAGCTTTCGATTCTGTTGATAGAACAGCGTTAACAAAGGACTTATCGTTATATGGTATACCAGAAAAATACATTAAAGTGATTTGCGCTATGTACGAGAATAATACTGCTGCGGTTAAGGTAGGAAATGAGGTTAGCAACTGGTTTTGTATTAAATCAGGAGTTAAGCAGGGTTGTGTTCTATCCCCCTTTATATGGATCATTTTGATGGACTTCGTCTTAAGGAGCACAGGAAAGGCAATTGGAGACCATGGAATCAAATGGGGAGGAAGAACGCTCCTGGACTTAGATTATTCTGATGATTTAAGCATATTAGATGAAAGTGTGAGCAAAATGAATGAATTTTTAGAGGTTTTACGAGTTCAGGGTGCTAAAATAGGCTTGAAAATTAATGTTAAGAAGACTAAGTCACTAAGGTTAGGAATAAGTGAAGATGAACAGGTGACCTTAGGTAACGAAAAGATTGATCAGGTTGGGAGCTTCAGTTACCTTGGTAGTATTATTAGTAAAGATGGTGGGAGCAGTGAAGATGTTAAAAGTAGAATAGCTAAAGCTCAGGGTGTTTTTTCTCAGTTAAAAAAAGTTTGGAAGAATAGAAAGATAACTCTACCAACCAAGATTAGAATATTGGAAGCTACAGTGATGACAGTGGTCAAATATGGCTCTGAAGCATGGACACTCTGAAAAGCAGATGAAAATTTACTAGATGTTTTCCAGAGAAATTGCCTACGGATTGTTCTGGGTACCCGGCTGACTGACCGTATTTCAAACAGTAGGTTGTACGAAAAGTGTGGTTCAATCCCGCTTTCTGGGGCTATAATGAAAGAAAGGTTGAGATGGCTAGGCCACGTTCTACGGATGAAGGATGACAGATTACCGAAGATTGTCCTTTTTGGCCAACCGTCTGGGGCTACACGGAAAGCAGGTCGTCCTTGTCTGGGTTGGGAGGATGTCATAAATAAGGATTTAAAGGAAATGGGAACTTCCTGGGAGGGTGTAAAGAGGGAGGCTTTAAATAGATTAGGTTGGAGGAGGAGTGTGCGTAGCTGTGTTGGCCTCAGGCGGCTTGGTGCTGCAGTGAGTTATTAGTAGTAGTAGTAGTAGTAATCCTAGGCTATGTTAAAACCACAACACACTTAACCATTTCATACAAGAAATTTTTGCAGGAAATATAAAAAAGTATTTTGTGCATCTGGGCAGGATACATAACCTTTTATCAGGCTGGACTGAGACAACCCTACAATTGCAAGGAGGACAGTTCTTCAAGACACTATAATTCCGTTAATCATCATAAGTTATACCATTTATTGACCACTACACTTAAAAAAGAGGATAATGAATCTTCCTTTTTTATTTTCATTAGTCTCTAGTAGGACATTCTACTTGTGAATGCTGAATCTGAAATTTTCTTCTCCTTTCTCAAACTTTGATTCCTGTTATGAAATTATTGAACAGCACAGATACATCTGATGGCAAGATAAGGCATTTGCATTAGTTTTATGATGAAATCTTGTTTTCTCAGTTGTCTCTGCTCCAACATGAAAATAGCTTAAAGGCAAGAATGCTTGTCCAAACACTTTTATTGTGAGCTGATTTATCACTAAGATGTGACAAAATTTTCGGATAATCAAGTATTTCGAGATCCAAATATATCAAAATATGGAAATGTTAAGTAAAGCAAAGCTCTATGCAAATTTTGAGTCAATCAGATAAGAGGAAGGGGTCAAAGTAAGCATCTCAAATTCTGGTGACCAACAGACTGACAGAGAAAGCAACTTCAGTAAAACATGGTAAAAAGCCACTTAAAGTTACTTTAAATGAAAAAATACTTCTAATGTACAACTAGTGGATGAACCCCATTACCTATTTAGTGAAAACTGTATTTAATTAATGAATCTAATACTGCAATGAGACTATCATTTTTGTATATTGCAAATATTGATGAGTTAGTTTTGGAGTTTATGGAGTTGGATTGTTTGTCATTTACAGTTTTTAATTCTGTCAATTTTCATTCTATCTGTTGTTATTTTTTCATGGAGTTAGCTTTTTTTAATCTTTCCAATTTGGGTTTTTATTTCTTTTTGTTTTCCATGTTGTCTGTTTTTGTCTTTTAATTTTTATCTGGTTTGTTTGTATTTTTGCTCAGGAAATGTGTGAATTGGTTGATTCTATTCATTTTCTTTTTGTTCAATTTTTTTTACTGAAACAGGTATGTTAAATTCCATTAAAAATCCAGACATCTGGTGCTTTTGTTACCCCTTGCAACATCTCATCAACATTTCAGGGTACCT
Source organism: Artemia franciscana (assembly GCF_032884065.1). Classification (NCBI taxonomy): domain Eukaryota; kingdom Metazoa; phylum Arthropoda; class Branchiopoda; order Anostraca; family Artemiidae; genus Artemia; species Artemia franciscana. The sequence goes on from NC_088873.1 coordinate 23,463,109, forward strand.
ATTTTTTACTTTTTCTATAGCTGCTTGATTTTGCATGTGAGGGACTTATCTGGGGGTGGGGTCTAGAGGAAATGCCTAGCACCATTGTGATGCATAAAAATAAAATAAAACTTGACTTACTACTGCCCAAAATATGCAAGTAGTTGGTCATATAATAGTATACAAATGTTCAGGTATGTGAAAACTGTTACATTAATTGTAAGGCAAGGCTAGAGCTGACTTGATTGTTTAAAAAGCTCAATGCTATTATTGATTAAATTAACAATGAATCAAGTGTATTTAAGGGAAAAAATCAGTCCAATAGCTGGGAAACTTGTGGGAAAAAAGAAAGAAAGAAGGAATCAACTCAATAAGAAATACAACACCAGCTTCTATTAAAGCTAACAATGAAAGTAGTGCTTTAGTCAGCCTAAATCACAACCCAAAACATTCTTTATTTTTAAAATAGACCCTGAAATATTCTAGTGTTGATGTTTTGTATTATACAAACGCCAAAGGTGGATAAGATAAAAATTTACCATGGAAAGTAGGGAAAATCCAGAGAAGCCAAACTTATTGCAACAATGGCATACAATGATATGACATGTATTAAGTCTAAAAGTCTACTGACCATGGTTGATTCAAAAATATAACACTAGACAAATCATAAACAAATGTATGCACTTAATTCAAATTAAGTTATGAATAAAATACAGGAAAGGGTCCCTATGTATCACACCTGTACCCAACTTTTAATCCCCATGAAACTTCTATCACTATTGTATCCACCCATTACTCCCTTGTATTCCACCCTAGAAAAATGTACTCCCTCTGACCATTTAATTCTTCACAAAAACCCATAAAATGAACTGAGTCATCTTCCCCATACCACAAATTGGGCAAAAGTAAGGACCTACCTCTGACTTTGCCCTTCTTTTTTAATTTCTCTTATCATCTAACATCTTGCTGATATTACCCACTTTAGTTCCTCCTAATTAAATCTTGATTTTAAATAAAGTTCCTCTCTCCATGTTCCCTTAATTATAGCATACAGAGAGAGAGAGAGAGAGGGGCACTGTTATATCACAATTTATTTTTTATATTTCTAAAAATAATCCTTACCTCTTTGGAAACCACCCCCTTTAGCCTTAATCCTTTCCTGTTGTTCTGTTTCCTAGTCTTTTCAAAACTTTCTAAAATAGTTCTTACTTGGCTAGCACAAGAAGCTTTTCTCTTGTCACCCAAACACCCTTGGTATGCTTCCTTTAATAGCCTATCATCTTGTGGAGATTCCAGTATCTCCCAATAACTAACCATACTAACTAATCTATTTACTCTTACACTAGTCAGCACCAAATCATCTCTTAAAACTAATCCATTAAACTTCATATAGACCTAACATATATTTTATCTATATATTTTAGAAAGGGAGTCTAATTCATTAAGTTTGTCAAAATTAAGACTTTCAGCGTTGCTTAACAAAAGTGTGGGAAATTTAAAACGACCTGCAAAGGTACCATTTTTACACTTAACTTTATTTAAATTACAAATGGGTACAGGGGTGTGGTGGGATTCGTAGCGGGAGAGATCAGACATAATTGCTATTACTGAAGTACACGCTCAAAATACACACATGTTAAAAATGAATAATTTCACCCAGTTTATTAAACTCAGACCCGAAACCCACCCTCTGGGTAAGAAAGGGGGTGGAATTCTTTTCTTTGTCTGTAATGATTTTTATCCTTCAGAAATATTGGTTCCTTGTCTCACTCCCTTTGATGAAATTTTGTGGGTTTGTGTTTGACCTAAATCTTACCACGTCCTTTCAATTTGATTGTCCTGTGCTGTTTTTACTACTCTCCTGGGCAGAGAGCGGCTGAAAAAATTAATTTTATTGAAAAATTGCATGGCAGTGCCGACTATGTACTATCTAAATACCCAAATGCTGGAATTTTCTTATTTTTGCTGATCTCCAGTTTAATATGGCCTTAACTTTTTTGGAAAAACTTATTTTTTTGGAATTTGTTTTTTAAAATTAATCTCTGTTCGTTTTTGATTGCCAAAATTCAAGTTTCTAACTTTACCCATTTTAAAATCAATTTTTTTCAACATAAAAGTTTCATCAAAGAATCAAAACTAGTGTCAAAGTAACAATAACATAGTAACAAAGTATCAATTAGTCCACGTATCAAGTAACAATAAGCAACTTTCTTTACTTAAAGCTCTTGCCCTGGGCCTGGGGGGGGGGGGGGTTCAACCCAGTAAGCTTAGTTATTTGACCTTTGGACTATTTTGAATAAAATGACAATCTCAAAATTTTGACAGAAGGTAATTGGGGAAAAAGAGCTGGTATGGGTTGGTTACCCTTTGATCACTTTTAACTCTTAAAAACGGAACTAGAACTTTCCATTTCAAATTGAACCAAAAATCTTACCACAAGAATCTTATATGTTAAGAATGGGCAGTTTGAGTAAGTTACAGCCCTTGCCCCAGGGGCTCTGGAGGAGCATTGCCCTTAGTTCTCTATTCACCATTGGATCAATATAGCTTCTCCATCTACTATTTGATGGAATTAATAAAGTTTTCAATGCATCTCATATTCTTCTAGGCATGAAAACTCGTTTAAAGTTTTCAATCCATTACCATTCACATTACAAAATTTTCCTAAATTCCAGCTTATTCCCCATACTACAACAACTGACTTATAAATATTCAATCTTAGCTTCTTCATTGCTTAATACTCATAAGTCAAATCTAAAAGTCTTTGCAATTCAGTGCTACTTTTTGCTATCAATATCATCTCATCAACAAACAGAAGGACAAATAGATTCATCTGATGATTCCGCCCCCATGTGTTGCCCTATTCCCTAAAGTAATCCTCTATGTCATTAATAAATAAAGAAAACAGCTTAGGTGAAAAACTAGACCTCCGTTGCCTGTGCAACGGGAAGTGTTGCAGCAACTCTGCCCTGTTCCTTAGGGCACAGTTGCGGAGCAACACGTGCAACTGTGCCCTACGGGACACAGTTGCGGAGCAACAGTCTCCATTATGTCCTTCAGAGGACATTTTTCTAATGCGGCTTCGATTGTTATCTTGAAGCATCTTTGATATGGTTTTATTTCGAGCTCCTACTAAACTGAGTTTGGTAAAATGTTTAGCTGGTCCAGAAATAAACGAGAAACATCAATAAAAGTTCTATATGAGTTCATAATTATTTTATCTCTAAAACGTTTACTTCCGAAACTAGGGCCGTCTTAACTTGACGCCAATTCGAAGCATTATGTTTCGAGACGCACATTTCGGGAATTATTTCCGGGAAATCTGAAAGAGATACGGAAATAACGTCTTATAGTTTTCTGCTTAACTTTTGATGGTCTAAGCTAGGAAAATATAAAACAAACCAAATTCACCAAAAAATTTAAATTGCCCCGAGGGCATGACAAAACTTCCAAATAGAAAAACCCACAGAAAGAATTTTATTTCGGAGAAACTATTGTAAGCTCCAGTTGTTAGGAGATCGAGACCTGTCGAACCGCGTTGGAAAAAAAATTCTAGCTGGTCCAGAACAGAAGTTACCTCTAGAACGTCGAAACTTCGGAAATTATTTCTTAGAGAACGAAGCAACTTGGTATATAGAACACTTCACTTCTTCTTGCATACTTTTCATAGGACTACTCGATAAAAATATAAGAAACATCAAAATCGAAAATTTGAGAAAATTCAAAAAAAAATTGGAACGAGATGGACTTTTCCGGAATTATTTCCGGGAAATCTGTAAGAGCTACGGAATTTTGTGCTCCGGTTCTCGAAGAGACAAATGAAAGTTCTACATGAGTTCAGCATAACTGTATTTCTAACAAGTTTATTTCCGAAGCTAGGGTCGTCTTAACTTGACGCCAAACATCGAACGCAGAGTTTCTAAGAAAAAAACGGTTTATTTTTTTTTTATGGAAAACTGTTAGAAATTTTAGGAACTTCTCTGGAACTTTTTTACTCTGTTTCACGTTTCCCTTCCCTCTGAAAAATCTCAAATTTTTAACTCTTACCACTTCGGAGCTACAGGTCGCTGATCACGGTGAAAAAAAAAAAAAAAACTACGAAAGCAGTAGTGTTGCTCCGCAACACAATAAATCATTGCTTAACTTCTACATTTCAATTTATTAGTCTTGAAAACTGTTTTCCAATTTCAGTTCAGTTTATTCCAAACTATGCTATACGTTGCTACTAAAATTTTAACAAATCTCCATGGCAATCCTAATTGCAACCGACTTTTAATAAGTTCCTCCCTTACTACTTCATCTAAAACACCTCAGATCAAAAAAAGCTACATATAGCCTTTTTTTCTAATTTTTTGTTTTGTTTTGTTTTTATTTTTTTTTATAATCACACATTAAAAGACTGGTAGTTGTGCTTTAAGTTACTCATGTATTGAACCTAATATTTGGTGGGGAAGATTCCTGTGAAGGTTCGTTTCTTTTAAATATGGATTACATTACTTGAAACATTTTTGCACCTTAGAAAGTCAAACTTATCTCCTGTGAGAGATTTATGAGTAAGTTATGCATGAAATTTATCCAGAGAGTTACAGTTTTGTAGTTTACTATTTAGTAACTTATATCTCAAACTCTTTTTTCCTGATTTTTCCTTTTTATAGATGTTTAACTTTTTCTGATATCTGTGTTTATAATTTTGTCTACTACAAAAACTTCTAAAATGCCGTGCCAATTGCCATAGTAATACTCAAATTTTATTTTAGGATTCGAAGATACAGACATTGATTATCTAAGGTGGCTATTTGTCTTATTAAGCCCTTCAGTAGCTGTTTTTTTGCTTCCTGCAATTATATTAATATTGCTCTATATTTCCTCTATTTTGATTGTTATTACTAAGCATCATAGGAGAATATTTAGGAAAGCAATCCATGACGATCCTTGGGATGGCTGTCGTGGTCTAGCCTGTGCTTTTTGGGATGGTACATCCAAGTTTTGGCATGGTATGTAGACTGATTGTTTTAAGTTCTTTTTTTATTTTATTTTGGATAAAATTCAAAATTGTGTTATTGTTTATTCTGTTTCAGACAAAATTTTACTTTGAGCTATAACTCGTAATCCAAAAACATTGCTACAAGTCTTTAACTGGAGTAAATCAATAAACCTTCCTTGTCAGGGTTCTTTATGCCTCTAAATGATTGTTTGACAGAATCAAGGCAGTCAAAAAAAGATGCTTAAGGCTAATCTGTAATGGAAGCAGTGCCCCTTATATCTTCCTTTTTCAAAGAATCATCTAGTAACCCTTATGGGTAGGAAATTAAAATTTACTCTTGCTTTGGCAATAGTGCTCTCCATAATCCCCAGACAAATTTGGCCTAGTCATTTCTGCTTCTTCAGACCTCGCCTCCCATGTTCTGCATTAACAAAAAATTTGGTGGTGTGGGTAACTCCACCCTATTCAACTCAGCTTCCATTTAGCTCAACCCCCATTCAAACCAACTCCATGCAATTCAACCCCGTTCAAATAGACTAGACTATATGCACTTCACCTGATTCATCCCCATACAACTAATTTTGGTAAAACACATAATTTAAGCACTTGGCTTGCAGATATCTATGGTTTGCTATTGAATCAGTTGTAAGCATTAGTGATCAAACAGTTCGTGGTAATGAAATAGTGTTTAAGGAGCAACTTGGCCAAATAGTAACCAAAACTCTAGAAAAAGGAATTTTGATCGCAATTAATCATCAGCTTTTTAGATGGTTTCAAGTATATGAAATTCATTATATTCACAAAATCAATTTAATGTTATTCATCAAAAGCTATGAGCCTGATAATGCTTGTCTGATTTTGGAAAGGGAGTGGAAACACCCTCTAAAAGTCAAGAAAACTTGATGAAAATCACAGCATTAGATTCAACATATCAGGGAATCCTACTGTGGGGGTTTCAAGCTCCTTTCTACAAGAATGTGGAATTTTGTATTTTTTGCCAGAAGAAAGCTGAAAGATGCGTGTTTATTTTTGTTTTTTTATAATTTTTTTTCTCCATGGGTGATGGCACGGAACTTATGATCCTAGAAATTCGGGAGAGGGCTCATTCAAACCTAGAATTTCCGTAGCCGACTGTCCAAAAAGACTGGAGGACAAGTCCCCCTCCATTGCACTTTTTTACCCAAAGACATCCAATCATTAATTTGAGATTGCCATTTTGTTCAGCATAGCTGAAAAGTCCAACAGCTATGCTTTTGGGGATGACATGACCCTCCACAGCCCTTGGGGAATGGCTTTAAGTTATAAATTTGTCATTATTTACATACAGTAATTGTTATTGGAAAATATACATACATTTTTTGGAGAGGTGATCAAAATTTTGAGATAGCCATTTTATTCAGCATATTTGAAAGGTCCAATAACTATCCCTCCAGGGATGACATGACCCCAACAGGCCCTGGGGAAAGGTGGTAAAATACAAAATTTGCCATTGTCTACATACAGTAATTGTTATTGGGAAGACATTTTTCAGGAGGAGGGAATTTGCTATAAGGAGGAAAGTTTCCCAGGGAGAGTTTTTCATGGGGAGGAAAGTTTCTCGAGGGACTTTGTCATTTCATGTACGAAATTCTTTTCATTTGTCTTGCTTTCTCGTTGATGGCTCAGTTTTTCATGTGGAATTTGTCTTAGGTGGTTGGGGGAGCCTTTTTTCCACAGGAGAAGGTTTTATTGGGGGGGGGGGAGATTTCCGACAAGATTTAAAAGCGATTTGAAATTAAATAAATGTTTCTTCAAACATGATTAAGGAATATTTTCTACGGGTATTGCCCACATTAAATTTTTCGGGGTGAATTTCCAGCATGGATGGAACTGTCTGGGGGGGGGGATTTACGCCAGATGTATATTCTTGAGGGCGATCATCCAGATAGGTTGGAGGTGAATTTCCCAACATTATTTGAAAAATGTTCAGAAATTCAATTTAAAAAAAGCGAGTTTTTTTTTATTTTCAACTGAAATTAAGGAGCAATGTTAAAACTTAAAACCAACAGAAATTACTCCGTATATAAGGGTGGCTGTCCTCTCCTCAATGTCTCTTTGTCCACGCAGAAGTTTGATGTTTTGTCCCAATCTTTTAAGAACGACTCAGACACAAGGGTAATTTAATTGGAATGAAAACTTTTTTAAAGTGCTAAAAAAAACTTCAGCGTAAAGAGCGAAGGATTGAGGAGGGAGCCCCCCACAATATATACGGAATAATTTACGTTTTTAAGTTTAAATTTTAATGTCACTCTTTACTTTCAGTTGTTGGAGATTGTTTTTTTTATGTAATTAAAAGCTCGAAGTTTGCTTCTCGCTTAGCTCGTAGCTTCTACCTTACCTTGCGATGACCTAACTTTATGGTGACATGGGTGTTTTAATAATTTTACTGGATGCCAGATCTGAAGTGAGATGAAGCTTTTTAAGGTTTTTGTGTTTTTGATGAGAAAATTTATGTAAAACTTATAAGTGGAAAGTATTCAGTTGGCAGTTAAAATTAATATGATGGAGTAGATTTATCGTACACATTGAGTGTCACGGCTACTGTAATTCTTGACACGCTCTCGTGCGTACATATTCCAGTGTATAATTTTTCTATTTGGGAACACCCAAGAAAGGTTTGACGTCTTGGTCTGCCTTTTTGGTTGTAAATGTTTTCTTTTTTTTTATCTTTAGAATTAGTGACAAATAAAATTCTTGTTTCGTATTTTTATTATTGAAGATTAAAATGCTTGTACAAATTAATTCAAAAAATGAAAATGCACAAAAACACTCATTTGTTCAGGTTTCTATCTTAGTGGTCAAAACCACAGTTTTAGAGGGAGGTGTGTATCAGAACACTGTATCACGTGGGTTCTTTAATAGTGTCAAAATGTTGTATTTTTAGACCAATGTTTTTTTCCAGATTTATTAAGAAAGTACACGTGTAAAGATAGTCAATTCATGTGTACTATGTAAATCTAAATCTTGAAGGGATATGCAATAGGCGTGTCCCTCAAATTTATTTTTAAATGCATTATATTCTATTTCTCGCTAGAAATATGGAAAGAAATATGTTATGTATTGCAAATAGTTCTTAGTGGAACTTTTATTCTCACTCTTAATTTTCTTAGGTTACGAAGTAGTTGGGATGGAAAATATTCCAGATAAAGGTGGAGCTTTGTTGATATTCTACCATGGAGCATTGCCTATAGACGTCTATTACATGGTTGCTAAAATATATTTGTATAAGGAAAGACTTGTAAGATCTGTTGCTGACCGATTTGTTTTCAAAACGCCAGGTGAGTGTCTCCAAGTTAAGGTATCTCTAACAAAGCTGTGTATCAAACCAAAGATCCTAGGAGATTGGGAGAGATTCACTCAAACGGAAATCAAAGTTCTAGGTCTCTTTTTATAGTGACCTAGTAGGTTAAAGGGCAATTAGCCCTCTTCTGACGCCCCTTTTCCCCCAAGGGGGCTGTCCCTTCCTCATCCCTCGCTCTTTGCGCTACAGTTTTACTTTATGTTCCAATTCTCTAAGAAATACTCCTGAAACACATGGGCCGCTGAATTGGAATGAAAAGTATTCTTAAAGAACTTGAAGACTTTAGCGTAAAGATCGAGGGTTAAGGAAGGGGCAGCCTCCATCATATATGGAATAATTTGTTTTAAGGTTTAATGTTGCTCCCTACTTTTATTTAAAAATTCTTTTTTATTATTTTATATGTACTAAGACTATGAATGAATAGTGAATTTTAATCTAAAAATATAAATGTTCTATCAATGAACATTTGAAGACTGTCAATAAAATTCAAGAATATTTGTATTGAGAGCTGGCGTTTATCCCGTAATAAGTGGCCTCAAAAATTTCTGTGACCATGAGGGGGAGGTGGGAATGAGGAAGGGGTTGTCCCCCTCCTTTGCGGAGTAAATTCTGCTCATTTTGGGGTTTAATTTTACTCTTTACTTTCATAACAGCGTAAACCAAAAATCAAGAGGGATTAAACATCAATTTGACATTTCTGATGTGTTTTCAAAGTTTTTTTTTGTACCCCACCCCTCCCTAAAAAACGTCCTGGATACCCCCTTAGGGACTATATGCTAATTTCTCCCTTCATCCTCCTTATCTCTCCCTTGGAACTAATTTTGTATTTATCTGAAGGCTCAGTGAGAGTTGGGATGTTTTTGTATTAAAATGCATCCTTTGGGGGATATCTCTCCCTCCCTAACTACAAACAATCGGAGAACCCCACAATTGAGGTTTAAAATTATACGCAAATGTTTGGGATTGTAAAACAACAGGGAGTTTGCAAGACAATGAAACTTGTTTAGACCTTAAAAGTATTTTGGCGTAAAAAACTTTAAAAACGAATCAAAAACGTGAAATTGATATTTAATCCCTCTTGATTTCAGGGAATGTTTTTGGTCTACGCTGTTATTATGAAAGTAAAGAGTAACATTTAACCCCAAAATGAGCATAATTTATTCCATACAAGAGTGGTACTTCCCCTTCCTCATCCACACCCCTGCCTCATGGTGGTAGAAACTTCGGAGGATGCTCATTGGATCAGAAATTGAGAGTTCTGGTCCTTTTTTTTGTAAGTCGAAAGTGATTAGAGACCAAGTAGCCGTGGAAGGTATTTTCTGGGGGGGGGGAGTATTTTTCACTGGGGGGGGGGGGGGTAAATGCCTAGCCCTATTTGTATTGATTCTTCTGCGATTACATACAAATAATCCTTTATCTTGCTTAGTTTGAAGTGCAAGTAGGCTTGTAGTAATGAAAATAAAAAAGGTATGTAAACATCAATTATTGAAATACGCTGTTTATCACTTTAACAGTTTTGAGGTGTATAATCAATACCCCTCTTTATTTACAGGTTTTGGTCCGGTTCTCCAAGCTTTCAAAGTAATACCAGGGACTATTCAATCTTGTACTGAAATATTAGAGGGTGGTAATCTACTAGCAATCGCTCCTGGAGGAGTTTACGAGGCTTTATTAGGAGATCATTATTATGAGCTTCTATGGAAGAACAGAATTGGATTTGCAAAAGTAGCCGTAAATGCAAAAGTAGTAAGTCACAAACCATGCCTTCATGTTTCCTTTTTCAAGTAATACCAGGGACTATTCAATCTTGTACTGAAATATTAGAGGGTGGTAATCTACTAGCAATCGCTCCTGGAGGAGTTTACGAGGCTTTATTAGGAGATCATTATTATGAGCTTCTATGGAAGAACAGAATTGGATTTGCAAAAGTAGCCGTAAATGCAAAAGTAGTAAGTCACAAACCATGCCTTCATGTTTCCTTTTTCAAGTAATACCAGGGACTATTCAATCTTGTACTGAAATATTAGAGGGTGGTAATCTACTAGCAATCGCTCCTGGAGGAGTTTACGAGGCTTTATTAGGAGATCATTATTATGAGCTTCTATGGAAGAACAGAATTGGATTTGCAAAAGTAGCCGTAAATGCAAAAGTAGTAAGTCACAAACCATGCCTTCATGTTTCCTTTTTCAAGTAATACCAGGGACTATTCAATCTTGTACTGAAATATTAGAGGGTGGTAATCTACTAGCAATCGCTCCTGGAGGAGTTTACGAGGCTTTATTAGGAGATCATTATTATGAGCTTCTATGGAAGAACAGAATTGGATTTGCAAAAGTAGCCGTAAATGCAAAAGTAGTAAGTCACAAACCATGCCTTCATGTTTCCTTTTTCAAGTAATACCAGGGACTATTCAATCTTGTACTGAAATATTAGAGGGTGGTAATCTACTAGCAATCGCTCCTGGAGGAGTTTACGAGGCTTTATTAGGAGATCATTATTATGAGCTTCTATGGAAGAACAGAATTGGATTTGCAAAAGTAGCCGTAAATGCAAAAGTAGTAAGTCACAAACCATGCCTTCATGTTTCCTTTTTCAAGTAATACCAGGGACTATTCAATCTTGTACTGAAATATTAGAGGGTGGTAATCTACTAGCAATCGCTCCTGGAGGAGTTTACGAGGCTTTATTAGGAGATCATTATTATGAGCTTCTATGGAAGAACAGAATTGGATTTGCAAAAGTAGCCGTAAATGCAAAAGTTGTAAGTCACAAACCATGCCTTCATGTTTCCTTTTTCAAGATAGCTGAGTCGGTTGGGCTAATTGTCCGAACAGTTACTTTCACATTTGTTTTTTCTTTTTTTCAAGCTGATTCTCTATCCCATCTGGTTCGCTTTTATAAATTTTGTTAGCCAACTTATATTTTTTAAGTTCAGTCGGAGCTAATTGGCCCAACCTAGTAGCACAGAGCTTACCCCTTTAGTATTGAAAATTATGGTATTTCTTCAGCAAACGAAGTTTTATAATATTTTGCCCAATAGGTTTACTCCTAGATTCCCAAACATGTGAGTTCCACATTCTATCGTAAATGTTCAGCTACAATTTTAACAATATTTTACTGTCCAACTAACGATCAAAATTTTTCTAAACTCTGTTTTAGAAAACTAGTGAGGTATGTCAGATGGAAACAATTTTGGATTCGGGGCCATATTTAAATGTATTTGACCTGAATTGGTCAAAAAGGCAGTGAAATAGCCAAGCTGTATGAAAATGTAAGAAAATATCAGCCTGTATGTATCATATTTCGTCTGTTGGTATATTTTTGGGAATTGAAGATAAACGTTTTCACATAATTTAAATCATTGGACTATTTTGAGCTTTCAACAATTCCTGTTGCCAAAGAATTTTAAATTCAAGATTTTTGACATGAGATTAGACTTTCTGTGGCATTTTTTTTCTCGTTTTTTTTTTTCATTACTTTTAATTTTCATCATTACTAATACCTGTCACCTGTTTGTAGCCTGTAATCCCAGTTTTTACTGTCAATGTGCGAGAAACGTTTCGAAGTGTACAGTTTTTTAAGAATATATGGAAATGGCTTTACAATCGTACTCGATTACCATTAGTTCCTATCTATGGAGGGTTCCCGGTGAAGCTCAAAACTATTGTTGGAAAACCAATTGAACATGACCCAACTTCAGAACCTGAAGAATTGGCAGAAAAGGTGAGAAATTAATTTTCTTTTCTTTTTTTTGGGGGGGGGGACTATGTATGCATTTAACTTAAAGATAGTGGCCCCAGCACTCGGCTGGCGGCAGCCTTGTATATATTTGATTCTCTAATTATACAATAGCATAATTATCGCGTCATTCTTTAGTTTGAAGTCCTTCCTGTTAACGCGTCAAACTCCTTCCTGCTAATGAATAAAAAAAATCATCCGTTTGATTGGATTTGTTTTCTCTTAGGACTCTTGATTCTCGCTGTTGCTTCTCTTCTAACTGCAAATTTTATTAATGATTCAATGGAATCATTGCTGTTGCATGACTTCCAACACATATCTCATTGCACTTTATTTTCGTGCATATTTACTTCAGACATTTTTTCATACCTTTTGCCTTAGCTGTTCGGGTTCATTCAAAGTCATGTGTAGTTTTGCATGACGTCAAAGATTCCAAAAAACTCCTTTCCCAGCTTTTCTCCAATCTGTATTTTTGCTTTAATTGCGTTTTTTTATATAATTCAGTTACCACCAAAAATTTCCCAATACTTCTGTCTTCTGACATATCTAAATTACGCATTGGCACAATCCTCGTTTTATTGTTTCGTTTCATTTCATGGTGGCTAATGAGCAATTTCAGTTGAACTAAGAAATTATGACGTGAGGTAAATTCCTCCCTTCTGTTTATCCTTTACAGATGCTAAACTAAGGCGTTCCTTATTCCATTGTAATTTCTGAAATTATTATCTAAGTTACGCAACAATATAATTATCGTGTTATTCCTTAGTTTTAAGTCACATTTTCGTTTACAATCCTATGTGATTTTTGCTGTTTCTTGTTTCTTTCTTTTTCGTGCTTTTTTTTCTGGGGTGATCATATCAAACCAATGGTATTTGACGATTGGGAGAAGGCTTAACCGAACAGAAATCAAAAGTTCTAGTGCTCTTTTTGGGACCAAAAACTCCCATGCCCCTTCCCCCAATATTATCTGATTAAAATTCCCAGAGCCGTTTTGTTCAGCTTGGTTGAATGGTCCAATTGTTATGCCTCTGTGGCTGACATTTCTTCCCATACCCCTGAGGGATATCCGGGAAAAATTTGCCTGGGTGGCAAGGGAGTAAACAGGTCTTTTTTTTTAATGAAAGTAGGTTAAGGAGGGTTTTCGAGGTGGAGTTATACTCAGGAAGTTTTCAGAGGGGGGGGGGGGATTTACAACGAGGATGGAATTTTTCTGGGAGAGGGAATTTTACATGAGAGGAAATCCCCATGGAGACATTTTTTTTATAAAGGGTGGAATTTTTATGGAGGGGGGAGGAATTTTCTGGTATTATTTGAAAAACGATGAGAAATTACAAACAAAAATTACTCCGTATATGAGGGGTGCTTCTCCCTTCTGAATCCCTCGCTCTTTAACTTAAAGATTTTTTTTTTTTGCCCAATACTTTATGAACGACTTCCTGGAACCCATAGATCGTTTGATTGGAATAAGAAACTTTCTTTTCAAGTATAAAAAATTTTGGCGTAAAGAGCGAGGGATTGAGGAGGGGGAAGGACCCCTTTAAAACAGAATAAATTTCTATTCGCTTTAAGTTTTAGTGTTGCTCCTGACTTTCTTTCCATAAAATTTTACTTTTTTTGTTTAATCTAGTAAAGAACGGATTAGAGCTTATTGAGCTCTGAAGCATAATAAGCAAATAAGTAATTTAATAAGTTTCAATAAGCACTTTGAACGGAATTCGGTAAGTGCAATTGCCTGTTGAATGCCGAATATTGCAAAAGTCAATTTCAATAAGCTTATTGAACGTAGAATATAGTCATCTTCCAAGGGTCTTAATTTTGGAGTCTGATGAAATATTTTTCTGTTGGCTGCTATTAGATTTTTTTTCGGGTTCTGGATTTTTCCAGTGCTAACTTTTTGATTTTGTGTTTAGTTTTGACGAGGAAGTTTGAATTTCTCATTGGATATTTATGGTTTAGTATAATGTATTATTGGTTAATAGGCTTATTGGCCACGAAATGTATAATAATCTTTTACTATCAGTTTACATCGCAGCATTCTAAAAAAAAATTTTATTTCTTCTGTTGTCTCTCAAAAAAAGAAAAGAAAAACCTTTTATCTTTTAATGATTTGCTGAAAAGTATTTTCGTTTGAGTTTAGACATACCCTTTATCTAAATACGGTATTGCATCGAGGATTTGGCTATGAAGCTGGTCTACCATATTGGGGGAACTATAAAAAGAGTATTATGCATCGTGAGTGTAAGGTTTAAAAGGCTAAACGTTAGCCTTTTAACGTTTCAATTTTGAAACGTTTCAAACATGTAACGTTTCAAATTTCAACAGATTTGAGATTATATGTTTACAAAAATTTTATATAGTAAGCATTGAAATGAAAAGGATGGCCTAATATTTTTCAAGACTTACAATTTTGATCGATCTTATGGGGTTTTGTGTCCAACTGTCAATGGCCATGTGTCTCACATTTTGATGGCCCTTATACTCCGTTGGAATCGTCTATAAAACAGCTAATGTGGTCTCCAGTGTTCTAACTGCGGATCACTTCATTAAGAAATGCTCTTGCCTTTGGTGCTTCATAACAACCGAAATTCGAACGGTTTGTTGATGGTTTACAACTGCTGGAATTACACATTGATTGCTTATGGTAACAAAATATTGTTCCAGATTCTTTACCCTGGTAATACTTTTATAAAGTATGGGTTCTCTTTAAAAGGTTTTGTGCTATTCGATTTATGCCTAATTTTTTTCCAGGTTGCCCGTGCGATAAAGAAAATACGAGACGAGAATCAAAAGATTCCGGGCTCTATTTGGAGAGCCCTTTTGGAGCGATTATAATTTTTACATGAGCTATAATGAATTTGTTCAGTTTCTTTAAGGATCTCATTTATTTGCTTTATATTTATCTTTATTTATGGTATTATTGTAAGGTTTCACCTTAAATTCTATTAAATTTTTGTTGAAATTAGTCATGTTTTTTGCATGTATTCGACATCCTCTTCGCATTTGCTTTTTTTCTTTAATGCTTTTATAAGAGCAAGGATTGTACAAGGTACCTAAACTTTTAGGAAGTTCTTGTCATAATTAATCGTGTGTTTAATTTTGTCTATGTTTGGCTTGTCGATGTTTCGGCTCTTCGTCAATCATTGATGCAAGCTGGTGCAAGCCTTTAAAAAAAACTTCTGCGCTTGAGGTTAGAAAAAAAAAACAAAAAATATAGCTTTTTCTGAATATTAAAAATTTTCACCTCATAAATTTTACTCTCCTGGAGTTTATCCGAACTCTAGAACGCGCTGTATAACGTAATAAATGTGTTTTGGAAACGAGAATATGCATGCTCAAAAAATAAAGACGCATATTTGTGTAAAAAAAAACCCGACAATGAATGGTCATTTTCATTAATTTTGCAGAAATTGTTGTGTAAAATTTTCATTTATTGTCGGCATGTAGCGAAATAACGTGTACTTATTTTGGCTTATAGTTTTGATAAAGGAAGGTTTTTTCTTACCATTGTTAAAATTAGTGAATTAAATTTCGAACAAGTTTTCCCAGGTAAAACACGAGGCTGCCAATAAGAGTAGAGCGGTTCCACTCCCAAGAGTGGAACCAATAAAATTAAGGCTTACTTTGTCTATGGTATAATAAGGAAGTCATTTCTCTGACACTGTAGTATCTAGAAATGCATGGTCTGTGCTACCTGTGCGTTGGAACAATTCTGTATTATCTAGACGTTGTTAGCTAAAGGGATAGCATTGAATAAATCCTGTTATGAAAAAGGAAAGGTCATGTTTAGCTCTCAAACTAAATAGTACTCTTTTCAATATGTGTGGTTTTCTCCATTTATTGTGTGCCAATGAGTGAAATTATAAAACTCATTCAAATTTTTGAAGAACTATCTTTTTACTCTCTTATGTTAATTTTTCTATCCCAATAGTGCATAAATCAGTCTTAGCAGATTTCGTCATTCAAAACATCTACTTTTGTACAAAATTAGACACTTAACCTGACGAACAACGCTTGAAAGTAATTTTCCACAAAGTGATATGGTTGAATTTTGGCTCCTAGTACCTGACACAAAGACAGCAACTGTTTTTTTTTTTTGTTTTTTCGGAAGTTTTATATTCATCAGCTAAAGCTGGTGAATTTCAGAACATATTTTTTTTATGATTTTCCGCATACCTTTTAATGAAAACCTACTGTCTATGTTCTGTTTTCTTCCAAAGAGAATAAATCATTTTTTTTTCTGGCGTTGAAATGTAGTAAATACTATTAAGCTATAACTGTTCGAACCATCTGTCGGGTTTAGTTTAAAGTTCAGACGATATTGGAAAACGTGCATATATTACCAAGGTCGTAGTCAAGAATTTTGTTCAGGTGGGGGAAGATGATTTACAAAAAAAACACGTTAAAATTTGTTGATATGCATTTTTGGCACGTCTTCACGAATCCAACAACAATTTGGTGAGAGGGGTTTAAATCCTCCAATAGATATGGCCTTGTATATTACCAGGAAACAAAATCTAAACGGCTTATGCTCGCCAGGAAATTTCGGATTTTTTAAATTTTTACAGTTAAGACAGGATTCTTTCCAGATTTTTCACCAACGACGAACGAATTTTTCATTTTATTATGTGTAAACACCGAGTTTAGCACAATTTCTAAAATTGGCATTTTGTTTGAATCAGTCGAACGTGACCTAAATCATAGGTGACTAACTTTGTATTCATACAGGGTATAACTGTCCACTTAAAAAAATTTAAATCCCTATAAACGACGGAGGAACAGAGAAAGCTTGAAAGCACCTTCATTAGAATAATATAAATTCTGAATTTACTCCTGAAAGTTTCAGTCTATTGACTTAACTACTTTTCTAGATACCGAAAAGTCCATTATCTATAATTGTACCGTTTATTTACAGGTAAGTATTGGTTAAGCCAAGCTCTGTTAGCCTAGTGTTTGGCCTGGAAATTCAAATTTTTCATTCATTTTTCCTGAATGGTCTGATTTTTCAAAGTGCTCATTTTCCATCAATGTTTCTTTGCTAAAATTCTACTTGAGTGACTTCTTGCTATCTCAGAAAGAGGTTAGGTTAGGAAAATGAAATTTTTTGGGGCTGGGTTTACAGGCTAAAGTATATCCCGGGAAGGTATTTTAAAATACCCACTCCTTCTCCCTCTAGAGAGCCCTGAAATTTGCTTACATGACAGGTCTATACCTATTGAAATTTTGACAAAACAACATTTTACCTTAATTTTCAGTTACCAGTGGTTTTTTCTCTGCCTTTAGTTCTGAAAATGCAATTCCTGTTATTTGAGTAGAATTCTGAGCCATATCATTGTTGTTTTTTTTGTTTTTTTTCAAAATTTAGGAAATGTATTTGCATATCTTTAAAACCTCATAAATTGGGATTTAGCAAAATTGTGAAGCTGAAAACAATTTTGTTGCACTTCATTTAAGCAGAAGATCTATTTTGCAAGATTTCACTTTTATGGCACACATATTTTTGAAGGTCATCAAAGGTCAGGGCCCTCTAGAGGGAGAAGGAGTGGAGGTAGGTACTTCAAAATACCTTCCCAGGGCATACTTTAGCCTTTAGACTCATCCCTGAAAGTTTCATTTTCCTAACCTAACCTATTTCTGAGATAACAAGAAGTTAATCAACTAGAATTTTACCATTTCTTTTAAATGTATGATGTGCTAAAAGAATTTCACTGGTTGTTATTTGTTTATTTTGTTTTTTTTTAAGGAAAGCAGTAAAACTAGATATTCACCAAAATTCTAAATATTGCAAATTTTCCCTCTTAAACAGGGTAAATTTTGAATCACCAGCAATGTGCAGTAACATTCTAGACAATGGCTTTTTACTATCTTGGAGAAAAGTAAAGGTAATTAAATATGATTTAAGACCCTTGAATAAGCCCTAAGAAAATAATTTCATTCTTTTAACTCTGCTCTTTTCCTATTACAAAGACTTTATAACCTATAATATAAGTCTTACACTTGGTAAACAAACATCTTCTCTCATTTTTCATTCAAGCCAGTTCTTCTTCAACTCCTATGTTTATGGCACTTGGTATTTACCAAGTGACATATAGTGATTGCAATTCTGTTGGTCTGTTGGTCCCAGTTTTGCTAGTTTGGGCATTCCAGATAAGGTAGGGTGATGCAATTTGGCAGGCATATTAGGGACCAGACCTGATTAAATTAGAAATAGTCATTTCCCTGATTCAACCATCTGGGGGAGAGTGGGGGATGGTTAATTTAGAAAAAATGAGGTATTTTTAACTTACAAATAGGTGATCAGATCTTAATGAAATTTGATATTTTGAAGGATATCGTAACTCAGAGCTCTTATTTTAAATCCCAACCAGATCCAGTGTCATTGGGGGGAGTTGGGGGGGGGCAGAACTGGAAATCTCCGAAAATGCTTAGAGTGGAGAGATTGGGATGAAACTTGGTGGAAAGCATAAGCACAAGTCCTAGATACATGATTGAAATAATTGGACCAGATCTCCTCTCTTTGGGGGAGTTAAGGGGGGAGGGGGCCTAATTCGGTAATCTGGAAAAATTAGAAAAAATGAGGTATTTTTTAACTTACAAACAGGTGACCAGATCTTAATGAAATTTGATATTTAGAAGGATCTTGTGCTTCAGAGCTCTTATTTTAAATCCCGACCAGATCTGATTATATTAGGGAAGCTGGAGAGGGAAACCAGAAATCTTGGAAAATGTGAAAGTTGATTGTTTCCTATATAAATATAGTTATGGGTATACAAATTAATGCATGTTCAACTGTGCTAATGTGAATCAGCACATCCCGCAGCTCAACAATGGTAATATGAAGTCTGTTTTATTAAGAAAGCATCATTTCATGTCATTCTTCAGTTTTAGCATTTAATCACAGAATGATGTTAACTTCTGTTAGTTAAGGAGGAATAAGACAGCTTTTCTTGTGCTATTAAGGAATGATTCCTTACCTTTCCAATCAAGTTCAGGAATGATAAGGACTTGTATGAGTAGCAAGTCCTTGACATGAATAGACTGGGAAGGAATCATTCCTTAAAAACACCAGAAATGTTTGCCTATTCCTCCATAGTTAACTAAACTTAACATCACTCCTTAATAAAATGAAGAAATTCAGGAATGATGAGAAATGAATTGGGATGATTCTCTTATTAATAAAACAAGCCTATAGTTTTGTTGCAGCAGCTACAACATAGTTAAAAGCAAACCACTGCCCATGAAAAAAAACAGCAGTTGAAAAAAAAGGTTTTGAAAGAAACTGCCTGGTGTAAAATTTTTAAACATATAACTATTTTGAAAGTAGTTGTTTTTATTCAGATTTAACAATACAATAATTTGTAATTGCAAGAAGAAACTTTTGAGAATTTCAAAAAGAGCCTGAAATTCCTCAAATATGATATCAAATTAAAATAAAAACTGCACCATCATACTTTTTGTATAGATTGTACTAGTGTGTCTTGTTGTTTCCCAAAAAGTGATTGTATTGAACCAATGTTTGTACAATTTCTGGAGAGGATTATTTAAATGTAAACCAATATATCTAGTGCCCTTTTGAAGGATGGCAGCACTTTGGCTCTTAAAGAGTGAACCACAATTTTTAAGATATTGTGCTTGACTAGGATTTTAGCTATATGCTTTGATTTATTAAGAAACGAGATACTCAACACACACAAAAAATGTACCTTTTTTGTGAGAAACTGCATTTTACTTTAATCCAATATCTTGATTCTTAAAAATTGTCACTAGAACTTTCAATTTCCAACCAAATGAGACCTTTCCAAAGTTTTTATAAGTTTTAAAAATTAATTTATTTTGTTTACTTTTATTTATTTTATTATTATTTATCGTTTTATCTTTTTTTTTCTTTGGGGGGGTGATGGTAAAGATGGCTGGTAGTAATAGTGTTTGTACGGCTTTTTAAAGGGTGATGTCTACCCATACAAGTTTTATAAACTTTGGGTTTGTTGTTAATATGCTTTACTTCTTTTAATAAAACCTTCTTTTCTTCTCTCTCTCATCCATTCAGTGGTATAATTTCGTGAAAATTCCGGGGGGGGGGTAAAGTTGTAGTATATTTTCCCAAATCAAGTGAAAATAACAGTAAAAACTAGAAAATAAGCCATTTGGTACCATAAAGGTACTGTTTAGTACTATAAAGGTACTTTGTAGCACTATATATATAAACTAAAAAGAAAATGATCTGTTTCTGTTGATGTTTGAATTATGCAGATTTATCTTAATTTAAAAAAAAATCAAAGAAAATAAATTTCAGCTGGATTGGGGGGAAACAGGGGTCTTGGGGGGACCAAGGCCTGGGAGGGGCAGTTGCCCTCTGCCCCATAGCAAATTACATCCCTGCAACCATTCCATAAAAGTAACAATAATACAGGGAAGCCACTTTGCTCTTTACTATAGGCAACACTCGGGCATTGCTTGTGAATGATAGAAATATAATTACAGCAGTGTGCTGTTTTAGTAGTACAGTACCATTTAGAAGCACAAAAAAGGCTTTTGTTAATTAAGAGATAGCAAATCAGTTTGTCATCATTTAAAACCCTTAACTGAGAGTATAAAGTTTCCTATCTTTAAATTCAAGGAAAATAGATTGTAGCATAGGTTGTACAGCTATTGTGTCTCCTCTTCCCTTCTCTCCCTTGAAAATGACGCATGTATGTTGTTATTCGTTTCTTTGACCTCTTCAACTAAGAATAGCAGCTAATAATCATTCTCATAATTTTTTCTTTAAAGATACTGGTGTGTTGGTGGATTAGTTTTATAACCATAAACAAAAAATATGTCATGATTCTTTCAGATCTTTACAAATGATTAATATTTGTGTGGTTGGTGCTGGGATAATTGGATTGAGCACAGCAGTTGTCATACAGCAAAAGTATGGATCTGCTGTTTCCGTTACTTTAATTGCTGATAAGTTTTCTCCCAATACGACTGGCGATGGTGCTGCAGGCTTATGGGGACCATATTTACTTGGTGACACTCCACATGAAAAAATAAGGTATGTTCCAAAATCACTGTACCAGCAGCAGGTGGGAAATTGTGGTTACATTAAGCCATATGTTTTTCACCTAAGTTATAATAATATAAATATTTAATTAAAGATTAATTTTGTCCTAATATAATAGAATGTATATGTTATCACCTATTTTAAGTAAGATTGACAGAAAGTTTGAGGTGGTTTAAGACTTAGCTCAGGCTTACAGTAAATCTTGCTTTTGTTAATTTGCTTTGTTTACAAAGTCTAAATAGTCTTGTTTAATAAAGGTTTAATAGACTTGTTTAAAAGGCTGTCATAAATATTGATAATGAAAAGAAGAGTGGCACTCAACATAGATATCTCAAAATCTGAACCAAGAGGTCATAAAGAAATCCCATCAAGATTTGTTAAAGTATATTCAATCCACCTAAAGGGCTCTGGAATATTTTTCTTGACACAAACGTTAAATTTTCTCATTTGGTATGTTTGGAATTAAGAAGCAAAAATGCAACCACCCACCTAGATTTGTCATGTGGGTCCCTCTAGGAGAATTGAAAATGAACTTCTTTTGTATCCCCCCCCAGCCCTTTGGTACATGATATCTGTGTTAATAATTGGATGTGTACTGTTTAGCATGTATCATATCAATCAAATTACATTGCAATAAAATGCAAAAAATGCAATACGTGTGAACTTTTGCTCTCTGTTGTTGCTTTCTCTCACTTATTCTTATTGTCATTGCAAAGCTAGAATCAAACAAAGCTCTGGACAGGTCATAATAGACCTGTTCATTTCTCCCCTTCCTTCATTGAACTTGCTCAGATCTTGATAAGTAAAGAGATTACGAAAAAAATTGCTAAATTTCCCAATATTTTCTTCTCTTGGTGGTAAAAGAGTATATATTGTAACTAAACCAATTTCTATTGCAAATGATTGCGGTTTTGGATTCGTGGTTTGCAAATCAGCTCAGGCACAGTACTAAGAAACAACAAGGAGTTTAGAGTATCTTTTATTTAAGTGAGGCTGAGTAACTTAGCAATTGCTTCACAGACATAATAACTAATGATGGCACAATGTCAAATTTTCCCTAATTCTGATTGCACCTTACACCTGAATTTTTGGGAAAATGGGGCCTGTTATTTTGTCAACTACTTGGAGCTGTCAGGCAATGCTTGGGGGTTGTTGTAATGGTTTATTTTTTATTTGTTTTTCTTTGTGGTTTTGTTTCCATTGCCAAGAAAGTGCACAGAAGAGGTGCCAGGCACTGGAAATTTCAGAAGTTTGCAAGCATCATATAGTTTGTATAGTCAAAGTCAAAGATCTTCTTGGTGGGTAAGTGCAGGGGCATTTGAATTAGTTGTCCAAACCATCGTAAGGTATACTCAGTTGCTTGAGTAGAAATCCTAGTATAAACTGCTTGGGGAACTGCAGCAGCTTCTCATTACTCACAAAATTAAACCACGTTAGATTTTCGATCCTTCTCAGGCTCTTCGTTTGGAATTCATCGATGACTTTTAGTGATGCTGTTGATGCATGCCATATTTTAGCTCCGTAAAGCACTACAGAACTGACGAGGGTCTTGGAAATCTGCAGTATAGTTGAATGACTGATGTTCCGTTTTCACCAAAGATGACGCTTCAGACTGACCATGGCAGAAGACATTTTGGATGTCCTTGCTTGCAGCTTGGGGAGAAGCGATCTATCTGATAAAATTGTGGAGCCCATTTAGGTTTACCTTTGGACAACCTCTATGCTAGTTGTTCTGTCTAGGCTAAGTGGAGAATTGACAGCAGGAGAAGACGGGACCATAGCCATAATTTTCGTTTTATCCCAGTTTAGCTGTAGTCCCACATTTGCGGCCTGTTCTCGTAAGATCCGAAGCTCTTCCAGCAACTGATCCATGGAGTCCGCTAGGATGGCCAAGTCATCAGCAACATCAGCATCTGAGATAATGCGGTCTTCAAATTTGAGCCCAAAATTGAGACGTGATATTGTTTCTGTCATAACATTATCTATGATGGCATTGAAGAGTTCTGGGGCCACTGCACATCCCTGACGCACTCCTTTAATGATTTGGAATACCGGCCTGCACTGGCCCTTGACTAGAACACAGCTCTCTGTACCATGGTATTGAGCTTCGAAGAGTCTGCAGTATTGCTCAGGGAGGCCAGTTGATTCTAGAATCCGCCAAAGAGCTTCTCGGTCCACTGAGTCAAACGTAGCACGAGAGTCGACGAAGGCAAAAACAAGTTTCTGTTGGAACTCTGTGGCTTTCTCTATTTTCTGTCGTATCGTACAAATCTGTTCGACGGTTGAACGGTTTGGCATAAAACCAGCTTACTCTGGTCACCGAATCCTATGAATAATATTCCGACATCGATCCCGCAGCACCATTGAGAAAAGCTTTCCGGGGACTGACAACAGATTTATTTCGAAGAACAGGGTGTGGAGGAATAGAAGCATTCTAGAGCTTGCATATTTCAGTAATTTGGAGCTTAAGCCAAAGATACCGGCAGCTTTATTATTTCTGAGCTTTTAACTGCATTTTTGATTTCTGAGGGGCTGAAGGGCTCATCTCAAAGAACATGTGTTTCAGGTCTTTGACTGCTAGATTGGCTGAGACTCATTCAGAGGATTGGATGGACTGGTACTGTTTAAAAGCAAGCAAAAGCGGACCTTTCACTGCTCAAAATAGGAACTCTTATCAGAAAGAGGTGTTACATCCCTAGATAGGACAGGTCCCAAAGTGGGAGTATCTCAAAACATGCATTTTAATACCAAAACATCCCAAATTTCATTGAGTCTTCAGATAAATACAGAATTGGTTCTAAGCGAGAGATGAGGGGAGGGTGGAGGTATAATTTGATATTTAATCCCGAGGGCTGTATCCAGGACATTTGTTTGGAGGGTTATTTTGTTCAAGGGGGTACAAACACATCAAAAATGTGAAATTGATATTTAATCGCTCTTGATTTCTTGGAATATTTCTGGTTTACGCTCTTGTTATTAAAATAAAGAGTAACATTATAATTCAAAAGTGATTGGAGACCAACTAGCCATGGAGGGTATTTTCCGAGGTTTTTTTCCGGGGGGCATTTTCAGAGGGGGGGGGCAAAGCCGGCTCCCAGCACTAAACGTCCCGTGCTAAAAATGATGGATGAGGAGCTAGAATCACCAATTGAAAAACGAAGCTAATTTAATTCCGTTTAAGGAGCAATTAGTGACAAAGAAAGATTTCAAGAGGGATGGGCAGAGCATTTTGAGAATATCCTAAATCATGAGAGTTGCAGGAAAAGATATAGAGGAGAATGAAAAACTTTTGACGCTTGGAATGTGGGGACAGATATATTCTGTGAGGAAGAATTAGTGACAGTACTAAAAGGATGAAAAAATTTTTTTTCACAGTTCTCTCATAGGAAGACCTATGAAAGTCGGAATAGCCTCAAAGCAGCTAGGAGAGATTTATGACGTTGGAACAGGACTAGAGCAATTCAGAAGGCAGTAAAGAAAATTGGATGGGATTAAAGGAGGCTGAAGGAGACCAAGACCGCCGAAAACTAGTTATTAAACCTGGAATAGCCAAAGGAAAGTTGAAAAAAAGAAGTCTTTTTCAATGTTAATTAGAATTAATTATTCTAGCAGGACTAGAAGAGAGCAAGTCAATACAGGAAAACTAACCGTCGGAAACTCACTACGTACTCATATAACCTACCCAGTTTT
This sequence comes from Artemia franciscana, assembly GCF_032884065.1. Taxonomy (NCBI): domain Eukaryota; kingdom Metazoa; phylum Arthropoda; class Branchiopoda; order Anostraca; family Artemiidae; genus Artemia; species Artemia franciscana. The sequence continues at coordinate 23,487,880 of NC_088873.1, forward strand.
TTTTTATTTTATTTTTTTAATTACAACGTAATCAAAAAATTTGGAAAATACCATGAATAATTGAGAAAAGTAATCTGAAAATACGCTCGTTTTGCAAAAAGTGAAACTTAAAATACACTTTTGAAAACGTATTATAAGGAATTTCAACCCTCTTGTGTCTATACTGGAAAACGCACCATCGGGAAACTCATCGCACAGGTTTTAACATACCCCAAAAAAGCAACATAGAACACAAATTGATACACCAAAGAAACACTGCAGCTTATAATAAAAAAAAATCATAAAACACTAACTTATTTAAAAAAGTAACCTGAAAACTCATTTTAAGGATTTTACTATCCTTATTTTATCTAAAAATCGATTCAATACTGAATCAGTATTGATTCAGAGTTCAAGGTGTGAGGACCTATATTTGGATTGAACCTATCACTAATATTTGGTACAGGATTATCGTCTCTACCTGACATATAGCCAATTTTTTCATAATAATTAATTCAGTGTCCAAAGAATTATAAATAAGCGGATTATTTTCAGACTTGAGTGAAAATTCCCTTGGGAACAGTGATTTCTCTTATCGATTTTTTCATGAACTATATATGATATAGGTCAGGATTAAGCAGTTGCAAAAATAATTATAATTTCCGATATTATAGACGATTGCATTACGATAAAAGTGAGAGGAGAAAAGTAAGCAGAAGGGTGGGGGAGAGCTGTTTGCAAGAGCCGTGGTACCCGCCGGGCTTGTCCCTTAAATTGCAGGGACAAGGTAGGCAGCCTCCAACGCTTCCCTTACTTCTCTCGCAAGTGAACCTTCAATCTAGAGAAAATGGGAATTGGCAATTGGTGCGAAAATGAACTTTTCTACAATCCTATCCTGTGCTTTGTACAGAAAAATCTTGCAAAAGGAGTTTCGCCCGATACGATAAAAGAGTACTTGGCCGATTTCTTCGAGTCTTCTTCTCTTGGTGAGACCCGTAAATTGCTTTTTTTAAATCTTTTTCCGAATGAAGTCCCATCGAAGCGCGTAGGAGCCAATGCTGCATTAAACTGTGCTTCGGACATTATTTCTTCGCTTGTAAAGTGCGATTCCCAGAACATAAAGCTTCCGGACTTTGTTATCAAATGTCCCAGCGAAGTGCCAATGATCCCTGTCGATGCCTTCAGTACCCTCAGTGCCAAGGTGAATTCTTGCCTTGAACAGCTGCGTGATATTGCGTCCAAGGTTACAGAGGGACAGTCTAAGCTTGTAGCCCCTGCTCAAAATACGAAAAAACCATCATACGCTATCGTTGTAAGAAACCCACCCCCGGAGCTCAGCGACCCTATCCTTCGCATGAAGAAGCTCGAAACGTTGGATGGTCACGACGGAATCATAAGTCTAAAATCTAAGCCACATAGCAAAAGCTGGGTTGTGATGGTACGCGATAAGCGCTCAGCCGACTCGCTTGCTGAAGCTGTTACTAGCTCCATCCCTAACGTTGGAGCCAGAGTGATTGATAAAAAGCCTTTAGCTGTGGTCCGGGATATACCCCATAATTATTCAAGAGCTGATTTGGAGGCCTCAGTGGAAGGACTTATTAGTGCTAGTCAAATCGGCGACTCTCGTACTTTTCGCCTCGAGTTCGTCGACAAACCGCTCTGAATGCGGTTCTGGAGTCGGGAATCCGTATTGGATATGAAATTTTTCGCGCTAAGCCCTTTCAATCCATTCCGCGTCGATGCTTTCGCTGTCAAAGTACTGATCACCTGATTGGAGCTTGTCCCAGCTCACCAGCACATCCCAAGTGTTCCAGATGTTCTGGCCCTCATGTGAATTCCAAGGAAAACCCTTGCCAAGCCTCACCAAAATGTGCAAATTGCACTATGGAACACGTAAGTTTTAGCCTGAAATGCAAAGTTCTCCGATCGGCTCTCAACAACGCTAATAAATGAATGCTCAAACTCCGTTTAGCTTTGTTTCCCTTAATATTAATGGTACAAAAGACAAGGATCTACTGATAAGTGAGCTACTTGAAAATGATATTGTGTTTCTACAGGAGCACCTTCTCTCTAAAGTGAATGTTGATAGCCTAAAGCGTTCTCGGACCCATTATACCTTCTTGAGAGCCGCCCAAAAAACCCGTGGAAGACCATCAGGAGGTCTGGCCATCTATTTCAGACACAAGACTCAGCCGATATTATTGCAAAGCGACGCTAACATTTTAGCGATAAAATGTGGTGATACCGCATTTATAAACATTTATTTCCCCTGTAATAAAAAGACTGTGCAGTCATTGTCTAGTTTTTCACAAGCATGTAATCGCCTACGAACACTACTTAGCGACCTTTCAAAACAAAATACCAAATGGGTTCTCGCCGGTGACATGAACACTGACTTATTATCTAATTCCGACCGATCTGAAATCTTTCTCGATTCACTACCTGGAGGATTCCATCTTGCTGACAAAGATCTTCTATTTACTTATATTCACAATCGTGCTTATCTCACTTCCAACCTTGATCATGTAATTGTGTCAGATTCAACTCTACTTTCATCAATAGTTCATGTGGAAGACTCTAAAATCGACGACGATCATTTACCAATCACGTGCCAACTATCTTGCTCCATGGCGACCTCTGTGCAACGTAACTCTCCCAAGTGGTTCTCAAAGTTAAATTGGGAAAATACCAATGTTCCACTTTATGTATTGACATTGTCCCAGTTATTATCATCTATTAAAGTGCCTTTCCACTTATTGCAAACATCTGTATCTACAACTTCAACGCGGATAGATATCAACTCGTATTATCAGCAAATAGTGTTCTGTCTAAAGTCTGCCGCTAAAACAGCTGTACCCTCCGAGTGCGTGCGAACGGGTACTCGCAATCCCTTTTGGAAAGTTGATCCTAAAGTGAAGATAGCTAAACAAAAAGCTAAGTTCTGGCTCCGTATGTGGATAGCCTGTAATCGTCCTTCTTCTGGTTCACTACATCAAATAAAACAGAAAACCAAACGAGAGTACAAATATTCCCTGCGTAGAGCGAGACTGAATGCCTGGGATGGTCCTTGTGACAAGAAATCCTGGGATCGTGTTATAAACAGTGTTAAGTGTTCACCTCCAATTAATTCGTCTCTTCGGCTATGTGACTTCGTTTCTCATTATAAAAATATTTTGCTTTCGTTTAATATTAATCTCCAAAATCATTTTACAAAGCTTGTAAACTCAATCCTCCCAATTCGTATCAACCAATCTCAAGTGTTGTCGGTGGAATCTGGTGTTATACTCCGAGCTCTTATGCAAGTGAATAAGTCTGAGTCTCTCGATAGTGATGGTCTTTGCTTCAAGTTTTTTGCTTATGATTGTCCTGAACTGCTGAAGCATTTGCAATTATTGTTTCAGATGTGTTTGGCACAGTCCGTTGTGCCAGATAGTTTTTTGTCCGGTTGTATATCTCCCATAGTCAAGAGGGGTAAGGACCCCAGTGCTTGCTCTAATTATCGTCCTATCACTGTGTCTTGTTTTGTTAGTAAGCTATTTGAATATGTACTTCTACCGGCCATTAACTCCAAGTGCAATTTTACACCCTTCCAGCTTGGTTTTAGAAAAGGTATGGGCTGTTTTCAAGCTCACCATATTGTGGGTAGGCTAATGAAACAAGCTGTTGCTCAAAAAAGTCCCCTGTATTGTTTGACTGTTGACATATCTAGTGCTTTTGATAATGTAATTCATTCAAATGCTTTGTTTTCTCTAGCAGCCTCGGGTGTTAACCTTTCTATTGTTTCCGTGCTTAAGTATTGGTATGCTAATTCTTCAGTTAGGGTGAAGTGGAATGGTACGGTAGGGGAGTATATTCCTGTTAAAAAAGGCGTTAGGCAAGGTGCCGTGTTATCCCCGAGCATTTTTAAATGTGTTTTAGCTTCGTGTCTCCAGCGTCTTCAACCGTCAATTTTTTACAATGATAATTTAAGCATTAGTCACGTTGCATATGCTGATGATGTTCTGCTTCTTAGCCGGACAAAAAATAGTCTAATTACCAACTTTTACCGGCTTTCAGCCGCACTATCCACAGTAGGCCTTTCAGTTAATGCCTCCAAATGTGAGTTTTTGTGTTTTGGGAGTCCTCCACCAGCATCACCTCTTTGCTTGGGTTCTTCAACTATACCATGTTCAGCAAGTATTAAATGGTTGGGTCTCTCTTTTTCCACGTCACTTTCGTCTACTTGCTCCGCTATTACGTCCAGCGTGCTGAAAAGTATGCGGGTTGGATACGCGAAAATTTCACCAAATCGTGGTCGGTATAACCGAAATGGACTATGCCGTCTTTATTCTAGTTTTTGTGCCCCTGTTGTTTTTTATCTTTCTGGTTTTGCTTTCCTCCTTCGCAAGAAGGGTACAAAGAAAATACGCTCAGGATATTTTAAGTATTGCAAGTATTTGCTGCGTCTGCCTCGGTGGTATCGGAGTCATACAGTCGTCTCTAAATTTGACATCGTTGATGCGCCCTCGCGACTGAAACATTTATCTAAAGATATATGTTTTAAAACTCGGCAAATGGTCGGTGTTTTTGACCCTCTTTGGCCATTTTTTGATTGGAGGTAATTTATTTATGTTGTATGTCGTTATGCTGCTATGTTATTTATGTTGTTATGTTTTTTGTCTTGTTTTTTCTTTTTTTTGTGTGTTTACTCCACAGTTTAATGTACTTTGTGGGTTATAAATAAATTATTATTATTATTATTATTATTGACTCTTATCGACTATATACTGAAATATAGATACGGAATATTTTATATACCGAAGGATGACGATTCTAAAAAAACTGAAGGAAATTAAACGAATTTTGATGCATAGTTAACATAATTTACAAAAATCAATGTCATTACTATTGCAATTTTCCCGCTGCATTACTGCAGACAATTTGGAGCTTCTAATAAAAAAGTATACTCTCTTGGTTATTTTTTCTTCTTGGACTTCTACATTTTGAGAGGAACTAAAATCATTTTGCAAGAAGAGTTTAAAAAAAAGTGGAAAACAGAAGGGAGCAAAAAAGTTCAAGATTTAATAATTGCTGGCTAAAACATTAAGGTCTTAATATTCAAGCCAGAAAGTGAAATCCAAAGAAGATATAAAGCTTTCTTATCTTTGCGCTATCTAATCAATTCGCATTTTTATCCTAACTGAGTCTATTGGTGTGTTGAACCGCAGATAAAGAGAAGAGAAAATCGTGAGCGCACAAGAAAAAAGCATTTTCATGGGTTTTATGCTCTTTTTAAATTTCGAAAAAATTCCTTTCTTAATAAATTTTCACTATTTGCATTAATCGAAATAATATTTACTTTTTCAGAATAAGCTTCAAAAGGCAATTTTTTCTCCCTTGACGTTCAAATCACGTTTTTAAATTTACGGCTGCTATGGGCTGTGGTTGCACATTCCAGAAGCAGCATCAAAAATACCTTTTTTTGTTCTATAGCACTTTGTGATGGAGTCATCGAGACGTACTTAACAAGACGAGCTGTGAAATGAGCTATTAAATATCTCTCTACGATGTTGCAGTAGCCTGGTATTTATGCTTGTCAGCCCACGATATATGAAACTTACAAGGGAAAGTATGCAAGATGGAGGATTGTAAAGCTCAGTAGGAAGGTTTTCGATCATGGAGATTATTGTAGTGCCCATTCGTGCTTCCTAGCATTTAATCTCCAGATATGGCCCCAATAGTGTAATTTTTGGTGCCATGTTGCATTTTATGACAATATTTATTACGACGATTTAAAAAAACAAACAAACGCGTTGTTATAAAATTAGCTTTAAAATTAGACCGTAAACAGCGCTATAATGTTGCAGTAGTCTGATTAGTTCTCTTAATCAGTAGACGACTTATGAAAAATATTAAGGGGGGCTAGGAGGCGGGGATATAGAAGAGAGGGGATTGTATACCCCAGGCCTATGGTTTTCAGCCATGGAAATTATGGTAGTACCTTTTCATTCTTCTCAGCCTTTCCATTCCGGAATAGGGGACCCAAAGTGCACTTGTAGGGTGCCATATTGCACTTTAGATAGCGTTTTATAGTTGAATTTATAACAAGCGATTAGATATAAAGAAATTAGTTTTACATGAGTCCTTAAACATCTCTTTGTGCTGTTCCAGGGCCCCATTGCCAGTGAAGAAAAAAAAGAAGCATAGAATAAAAATGGCAACGTATCAGTGCTATGCATGCAAAAAAGTGATCTTCTTTATTGTTCAAGGTCGGGGACCGTAATTACCTGTAGGCTATGAAGTTTTCAGAGTAGGCTTTAAAGATTCGTTCTTTACTAAGTTGCATCTATTGCTGCAACTGTGACTATTTTGTCATCTTGAGTTGAATTAGCTCATGAATATATGAGGTGTTCTAAACCCAAATCGATTGACTTCATGTTTTAAACTTCTTATATTTTAGTATCAATGCATGTGACTGACCCTTAGCTTCATACTTTGGTAAGAAATTCTCGAAAATTAAGAATTAATACCCAAAAATGGTGAAAAAACTTATAACCATCGCAAGCTGAATTATTATCGTTATATTTATTATTATTATTTTTTTGAATTGTGTTTGGCTAACTCCTCTCTAAATTGTAGTTAAACAATATTTTCTGTTATCAGACTCAAAACCAAATGAAAAAAAAGGAACAATCATTCAATAGACGGAATTCCGTTTGATATCTGTTTGTCATGCTCTTTATCACGTCTGTGTTAATAGCTGTAGTGATATGAACTAAAATAAATGACGTTATTTCGAAGATTAGATAAAAAGATGTCAGATTGATGTTTTTACTTCTGATCGAAGTCTCGTCTTTTATTTTGAATTTATCATTAATTTATGTCATGTTCCTTTGACTCATCGTAGTCTAGCTTAATGTAGCATATTGTTTAAATTTTCCATATTTTCTTTTGGATTTTTTTTAGGTTTTCTTTTAGATTTTGGATTGTGTTGACTTTATTATTTCTAGAATGAATCAGGTCTTTTTTCTTTTCAAACGATTGCTATAAAACGTGGTTGATTGTTCAGATAGTTTTACATCTAGGAATTCCTACAGTCCATTAACGTTCAGGTATAATGGTTTCTATATCCCTCATAAATACACAGATAGTGGATTACATGTAAAAAATCTAATCATATGAAAATCAAATAACTAGCTGAAAATAAAAAATGCGGCTAAATGGTTAAGTTCCTATATAATAATAAAAAAGGGGACATGATTTTCCTTGTCGTTCAATCTGGGGAAGTGCAAACCTCCAATTATGGATTTTTGACATTGATCATTTCATTGGTGTAATTTTTTTTGACCAAACTTCTTTTTTCGTTTTGAGGGGTTCCGAGCTCTTTTTGAGTTCTTAAAAACTGCTTATATAATAACACATTAGTGTTCAGTTAAATCAGAGTAAAAACCAGGCCTAGGTTGCTATGGTGACGTGCAGTGTTGCAGCAACTGTTGGTCATCATCGGTGAAATCTTTTCGAGTTCTTAAAAACGCTTATATAATAACACATTAGTGTTCAGTTAAATCAGAATAGAAACCAGGCCTAGGTTGCTATGGTGACGTGCAGTGTTGCAGCAACTGTTGGTCATCATCGGTGAAATCTTTTCGAGTTCTTAAAAACGCTTATATAATAACACATTAGTGTTCAGTTAAATCAGAATAAAAACCAGGCCTAGGTTGCTATGGTGATGCGCAGTGTTGCAGCAACTGTTGGTCTTCGTCAGTGAAAAATATATCGTGGGATTAATTTTTTATTTCGTTTCTTCATCATCAATTATGCACCATAGTTGTCAACCCGTCAAGACTAAATATTGTATGTCACAAGAAATTTTTTCCTTATAAAAAAAAAGAAAAAAAAGAAAAGAAGATGCGTTCCTTAAATGATTTGATGATCTCAAAATACACTGTGTTGTTAAAACCAACTTTCCCTATTGCCTGACACCCAATGTTGTTAGTATCTAGATGGTGTAGACAAGCTAATGCTTTATTACTTTGTCTCAAACTATAAAACCTAGCATAATTTTTGCTGTTTCTAAAATTGTGACATTTACACACTAAGGCTGCGTAACTCCTTACATAACTCCTTTTAATCGTTTCATTTGTATTCGATGGTAAAAATAACTTGATGTTGTGTCTATTATCAAGGGATTGCAATTTAAACACTTTACTGATAATTGGACATCTACGTAAATGTATTTCATTATTATCGATAATCATTGTGTAACCACTTGCACGAAGACAAATTTTTGCACGCTAAACTGTATCAGAAACAAAAACAAGGTAAGCCAATCAGCATAAGTATATGACCCCTTATCCCTGAAGATAGGATGAAAAAGGCACAATGCTTACATATAAATCAATCTTTGTTGCAGAGGAGGAAGAATATTCAAACACGGAATTTCTGAAGCCTGCTAGTGTTGAGCTGCTGGCCTCAACGGTAAAAAATTTCTTGATTAACGTCTCCTTGGCTGTAGGTACCATGCCAAATTGCAAGTGAGTGTAAGCACATTGGTCTGGACGTTAAATTGGGCCCAGAAGTGGTTGACGCCTCTCAATATCTGCCAGCTCTGATCCCTTGACCCAAAAATACACACTATATAAAAATCAAGTGAATCAGAGGCTGGAGGGGAAATGTGGCTCAGAAAATCTTCATTCTGATGTCCAATTAGCCCAGGGTATTTGTCCCATAAATTTCTAGCCGATTACTGAGAAAAAAATGGGCCTGCTTTTCCACTGAAAAATTTGTGATAGGGGCCTATGAAGTGGTCTTGGAAGGACAAAAACTTCGTGCCTCTGATCGTATAGTTTAGATATTCTTGCATGGTTGTGCAGTTAGTAGAGCGGAGTGCACCTACTTTTCCACTTAAAACCTTTGATGAGAGTGGAAGGGGTGCTCGATGTGCCGTATGCCCACTATGTACCTTTTATCATACTGATTGAAAGTCATTGCACCTCTTTGATACAATTAAGAGGCTACAAATTCCTTCTGTTCTGCTAAAAATTTTCCATTGCAAGGGCCACTAGGGAAATTTGAAGATGTCCTAGACCGGGACCCAATTTTTTTCCCCATCAGTACAGAATGGAGATCTTTGCAAAATTCCACCTTAAATAAATCGCAACATCTCTACCTTTCTGATAAAAGCTTGTGGAGAAAGGGGTCGTTGGAGTTACCATAAGTCTATTTTCCGTCTGAAATCATACAGGTTGAAAATCACGTTTTCGATTTAAACCATTAATAAATCGTTCACTTTGAAATAATCTTATGGAATTTTTTTTCTGTGAGGAAATAGTGTAAAATACAGTGCAATAACATATGGCGCTTTGAAAGGCAGAGGAACGTTTGCTAGATGTTTCCCAGAGGAATTTCTACGGATAATTTTAGGTAGCCGTTTGACTGACCGTATGCCAAACTAAAAGTTCTACGGAAAATGTAGTTCTATCCCAGTTTATAGAGCTGTCATGAAAGAAAAGTTGAAATGGCTAGGACATATTTTGCGTATGAAGGATCACAAATTGTCAAAGCTTGTTATTTTTGGTCATTCATCTGAGGCCAAACGAAAAGCAGGTAATCCGAAGCAGGCCAAACTAAAAGCAGGTAAGCAGGCAATCTCCGAATGAGGTGGGAAGAGGTAATCAAGGAGGACTAAAACGAATGGGATTTTTATGGGAGATGATAAAGAGTGGAGCTTCAAATGGACTGGAGTGGGGGAGAAGCGTGTGCAGCTGTGTGCAGCTCAGGTGGCTTAGTCCTGCAGTTGTTTGTTGGCATTTATATTATTGAAAGTAATGTGTCCCTTTACTGGAGGGCTTAAGACCTGGTGAAGGTACAAAATTGACATTTATTCTGGCATGGCCTTGTCGTCAAAAACATTGAGTTAACAGGTTTGCCCATTTCTTTTTCTTGATTCATAATTTCGTTCATTATGAGTTTTCAGTTTTAGCTCTTTGTTGTTCCTTGAAAAAGATGAGAAGTGTGCATCTTTATGGTGTAAGGGCTAAGAGTTTTTTTTCCATAATTTTGTTTGTCCTAATCGATGGTGTGCTGTAAATGACGTTTTAATATCTGGATTTTTGTCATGTTTAGAGTGTTGTGAACATGCAAAAGTTTATTAAAAAGCTGTGTTGAACACAAGTTAAGGTACCCTTTTCCTCCAAACAAAATGACTGTGAATCTGTACTGAGCTTTTTTAGGATTTGGTCAGAGGCCACACATGATTTCCTTGAATCGCTTTGGAAAAGTGAAGATGCTGGGAGATTAGGGATAAGTTTAATTCCATGTTATCGAGTCAATGTTGAAGTCGAACCTCTTCCAGCGTGGAAGAATACTGTTTATGGATTCAGGGAAATGCCCGACAAAGAAATACAAAAAATAGGAAGGCCTGGATTAAGGTATTTGTGTCTCTTGGATAACTTTATTAATCATATACACTGTATGCTTCCATAGTTTAATTCCCAAAAACCATAACAAATAATGACAAAGGAGAAATGCCTCTGTTTGGGCCTGTATTCATCTTCTCTTCTTTTATTGCTTTACCAAGACTTCTTGCTAGTTTTTGAACAGGAAATTAAGACCTAATCTTTGGGCCAATTCTTTCTTGTCCAGAAAACGACTAACTCAACAATTGACTTTTTGTTAGGTTAATTTTCCCATGGTGTTTGCATCTATCAAACAAGTTCGTGGTAACGAACTGTAGTAAGGAGCGACCCGGCTCAATAGTGACCGAAACTCTAAAAAATGGAATTTTAATACCAATAGTTGCATCAAAAGAATCGCATTTTAATGCTGATTTTAAATATATAAGTTTCTTCAAGATTAATCTTACCCGTCAAAAGTTACGAGCCTGAGGAAATTTGCCTCATTTTAGAAAATAGGGAGGAACATCGACTAAAAGTCATACAATCTTAACGAAAATCACACCATCAGATTCAGCGTATCAGAGACCCTACTGTAGAAGTTTCAAGCTCCTATCTACAAAAAATGTGTAATTTCGCATTTTTTGCCAGGACAAAGATCACGGATGCGTGTTTATTTGTTGTTGTTTTTTTTCTTCTCATGGGTCATCGTATCGGCCAAGTGGTCCTAGACTGTCGCGAGAGGGCTCATTCTAACGGAAATTAGAAGTTCCTTTTTAAGTGACCAAAAAAATTGGAGGGTGCCTAGGCCCCCTCCCACGCTAATTTTTTTCCCAAAGTCACTGGATCAAAATTCTGAGATAGCCATTTTATTCACCATAGTCGAAAAACCTAATAACTATGTCTTTGGGGATGACTCACTCCCCCACAGTTTCCGTGGGAGAGGCTGCAAGTTACAAACTTTGACCTGTGTTTACATATAGTAATGGTTATTGGGAAGTGTACAGACGTTTTCAGGGGGATTTTTTTGGTTGGGTGGGGGAGATAAGTTGAGGGGGAGGGGTCACGTGGGAGGATCTTTCCATGGAGGAATTTGTCATGGGGGAAGAGAATTTCAATAAAGGGGGCGCAGGATTTTCTAGCATTATTTAAAAAAAAGAAAAATAAATATGAAAAGTTTTTTTAACTGGCCCTTTTTGGAGCAGCATTAAAACTTAAAATGAACAGAAATTATTACGCATATGAGGGGTTTACCTCCTCGTTATACCTCGCTCTTTACGCTAAAGTATTTTTAGTAATTTTAACTATTCATTCTACGGCCTTTGTGATTCAGGGGTCATTCTTAAGGAATTGGGACAAAATTTAAACTTTAGTGTAAAGAGCGAGGTATTGACGAGGGGGTGAACCCCCTCATATACGCAATAAAAATATACGAATATAGAAGTTCGTTACGTAAGTTAATTCGTAAGTTACGTATATTTTTTACTAATGAAAACGTTCGTAAAAATTAAAAGTTCTAGTTGCCTTTTTAAGTAATCAAAAAATTGGAGGGTAACTAGGCCTCCTCCCTCGTTTTTTTTCTCAAAATCTTCCGATTAAAACTATGAAAAAGCCATTTAGCCAAAAAAAAAAAATTAAAATGCAAATTTCGTTTTAATTATTTATGTGCGGAGAGCCAAGATCAAAACATGCATTAATTCAAAAACGTCCAGAAATTAAATTTAAAAAAAAAGTTTTTTTAACTGAAAGTAAGGAGTGACATTAAAACTTAAAACGACAGAAATTACTACATATATGAAAGGGGCTGTTCCCTCCTCAACGCCCCACTCTTTACGCTAGTTTTTTACTGTTTAAAAAGTAGAGTTGAAAAAAAGAGTCAAACTTTAGCGTAAAGAGCGGGGAGTTGAGGAGGGAACAGCCCCTTTCATATATAAAGTAATTTCTGTTGGTTTTAAGTTTCAATGTCGCTCCTTAGAATCCCAAGGCGTGCATATTGTATTCGTATTTTACGAATATATAAAATCCGCCGTAATTTTGCGTCAAGGTTGTTGCCATTTTTGTGCTCACTTGGAAGCGTACTAAATGCCATATTTTACTCAACTTTGCTGTAGAATAGAGAAATTACTCCTTTCTTAGATTTTGAAAAAATGCCTTTTTGTTTTTCCATTGGAAAATACCTTTTTCAGTATTTTCATTGAAAGAAAAGTCAAATTAATTGTTTGATCTTAAAAAAAGATTTTGCCTCCCTCTTACATTTTTGGAAATTGATGTCCCTATCTGAAATCAAAACAAATTCTCTAAAAAAAAGAACGCTTTTAGTTGAATCCGTCGCATGCGGTGTTCGGTAAGCGACGTTGGTGCTCTTTCGACAGGCGACGGTGGCAAAACTGCTAGATACCTCGTTTCTGGCTTATACTTGTTTGAATTGTAATATCCGCTCGCATGATCTACGCTCAACCTAGTAAATTCAAACTGCAGTTATTCAAAACGTTTTATGCTATATTTTTAGTGTTTCATTTTGTAACTATTTATCACTCCCCAAGTGAAAACGGAACCAAAATATGTCAACAATATTTGCCAATGGTTTCTTTTAGATATCTGTATACGATCTGGGAGACTGATAATAGGGTCTTGCAATTTTGCAGTTGGTAACTGTTAAACATTCAGAAAATTACAAAGGAATGAGTCTTAATCTATGCAAGAGGTGTTTCTATCTTATTCAACTATGAATTTTGAATAAAATTACAAATTGATAAATATTTATAAAACGGTTTTTAATAATTAATATGAACTTATTTTCAAAATCAGGTATAGTTTTTAATAGACCATTACCAATTCGAAATCATGATTCGGTTTTGGAGTAATCGAGTATAAACGGCAGTATCTCTTCTGCATATTAAGGTTTTTATTTTTAAAGTATTATCTATGACTATGAATATTCTCTAGTGGAGTTTAAGTGTCGAGGTCATTACTACATTTTTCATGCTGCGTCGATGTTGTTTAATAGGCTATCAATATTCTGACTACTCAAGAAACAACTTTAAATTTTGGAAAATAAATTATCATTTTGTCTCTCCAACTGAAAATGGAGCAAGATTTGCGATATTTTGGGTTACCATATTTGGTAGCAATGCTCTTTAGGTAATTTTACATAAGATAGTTAAAATTTATTATGTGCAGCAAATAAATTGTTCACTCAATTAGTGAAGCGTCAGGGAAGTAGCACACTGGGACTGAGTGATTTTTTGTAAGTCAAATGGATAGAGATCAGCTTTATCTTAATCACATCTTTGTAACAACAAATAAAATAATATTAAACATGATGTTATTTGCCTCTCAGACAGGAGTAGTAATGATAAACATTATTCATTATTAAAGATTATTCAACCTGCCTGCTGTCTTTGTGACAATTTTATAATCCTTATTGTTTTTAGTATTTTGAGAAACTATATTAATTTCCCTGTCAAGTCGCTTGACATCGAAGTTTAGAAGTAATTTAATACCAGGCATGTACAGAGATCTATCTTGGGACAGGGGGGAAGGAATGAGAGATGCATTTATGAAAATGTCTGGCGATGTCAGCATTATGTAGAGACTAAAAAGAACAGTGAGAATTTGAAAAGAGGTGGCTTGGCTTAGATGCCACCCTTGATATAGGTCAGCGTGGTGCCTAATATCAATTGAAGATTTAGCTCTAGGGATTTTTCAATGTTATGCTGTACTTCTGGTTCAAATCCACGTGTATTCATGGAATAACTTTATATTCCACTACTTATGCTTAAATGTGTGTATGTTGCTGTTTTCAGCTTCAGTTTACAACTGAAATGTAATTTCAGGTATAGATGGAGGTGTAACTACGAATAAAAAAAATGAATATGGAGTTAAAGAGTGAAATAATTTACCAGGTCTTAGGCTTGAATTTAGAAATAGTTAAGCTTTAATAAAAAGATCGACGGTTTGTGACTATTTATTAAGTCTTTGCATTTGTAGACAAGGAATCAGTTTTGTTACATACATCTGTGAATGCTCCAAGTTTTTACCGTATCTTCTTGAGGAGTTCCGGAAAAACCGTGGCAATGTGGTTGAGCAGACAATCAAAAACTGGGCTCAGCTTGTTGATACCTACGATATTATAGTTGACTGTAGCGGAATAAGGGCTCGAGACTTGGCTGGTGATCGATCCGTGGCTCCAAAAAGAGGCCAGGTAATGCGTGTAACGGCTCCCTGGATCAAAGCTGTGATTCTAGATGATTCTGATGATGGAAATTATGTAATCCCTAAGTAAGTAGACAAATAGTTTTTTTATAGCATGCATTTATAAACAGTACACAGTACTTAGTTTTATGAATTGTATATCTTCGTATCATAAGCTAAACGTTGTATCTGACACTTTATCTTAAGCTGAACTATAGGAAACATATAATGTTTTTTTTCTGTAAGCATTTATGCATTGATCGTGTATGCAGAGGAGAATTTGATTCGTACGAAGCAAGGTAGACGTTACGCGCACGGCTGTATCCAGAGGCGATGAGTTGCAGGATTAGACCCCCTCTCCTAAATTTTTGTCCGACTTTCAAAAACTGAAAAAAATGCATATCAACAAAATTTTAATGCTTTTGAATTTTCTTTTGTGCCCCCCACCTGAACGAAAATCATGGATACCCGATTTGTTCTATGATTAGGGAAAAGAAAGAAGCTATCACTTTATGTACTATATTAAATTAAAAAAACAGAAAAGTTTTTTCTACTGAATGTAAGGAGCTACATCAAAACTTAAACGAGCAGAAATTATTCCTTGTGAGGTGGGCTGCCCCCTCCTCAGTACCGCTCTCTTAACGCTAAAGTCTTTAAGGCCTTGCGCACTTCCAGAAATTATACTCTCAGTTCAATTCTTTTTCAATCGCGGCAAATCACAGAAACACTCAAGGTTATTAGATTTCACTGCCGTCATTAAACTCAAGGGGTTTCTCACTGAAAATTACGATTATTGTATTGTCATGCTTCGTAATTTGGCAAGTAAATAGGAATATTTATTTGCAAAAGAACTATTATTCGAGGAGAAAATTAGAGAAATTATTATTCCAGATTTTTTGGGGGGAGGAGAGGGGTTCAACTCTTACGAAAGAAATACCAGGAAAACACGGGAAAATTAAACATTTCACTGAGAAAATTAAGCATTTTACAAAGTTAAGGTGGGTGAATCCCTCCCCTGCGTGTGTGCCTGTGGTCTGGTCATTATTAGTTATTTATGCTGACTTATTATTTATTATTTTAATGCTGACTTTAAATATATCAGTTTTACCTATCTAAAATTACGAGTCTAAGAAAAATTGCCTTATTTTAGAAAATAGAGGGAAACACCCGCTACAAGTAATAAAACCAAATTTACACCCATCCGATTCAACATATCAGGGATCCCTACTGTGGAAGTTTCAAGCTCCTATCTGCAAAAATGTGGATTTGTTTTTCCAGGGATGATCTTATCGAACCAGTTGTCCTAGAATGTTGCGAGCGGGCTCATTTCAACGGAAATGAAGTTATATATAAGTGAATTATATATAAAAATGAAGTATATAGTACCCTTTTTAAGCGATCCAAAAAAATTGGAGGGTGCCTAGGCCCCCTCCCGTGCTAATTATTTTCCCACAGTCACCGGATCAAAATTATGAGGTAGCCATTTTATTCAGCATAGTCGAAAAACCTTATAACAATGTCTTTGTGGACGACTTAGTCCACCAGAATCCCCGTGGAAGGGGCTACAAGTTACAAACTTTGATCAGTGTTTATATAGTAATGGTTATTGGGAAGTGTACAGACGTTTTCAGGGGGATTTTTGGCTGGGGGGAGGGGCTGAGAACATGGGGTTATGTTGGAGGAACTTCCCCATGGAGGAATTTGTCATGGGGGAAGAAAATTTCCATGAAGGGAGCGCAGGATTTTCTAGCATTATTTAAAAATAAAACATTACAAAAATAAATATGAAACAGTTTTTTCAACAGAAAGTAAGGAGCAGCATTTTAATTTAAAACTAACAGAATACAGAAGTTCGTTACGTAAGCTAACTCGTAAGTTACGTATATCTTTTACTAGCAAAAATGTTCGTAAAAAATTAAGTTCTAGTTGCCTTTTTAAGTAACCAAAACATTGGAGGGCAACTAAGCCTCTTCCCCCGCTCCTTTTTTCTTAAAGTGATTCGGTCAAAACTATGAGAAAGTCATATAAATATGCAAATTTCGTTTTAATTATTCATCTGTGGAGAGCCAAAATCAAACATGCATTAGTTCAAAAACGTTCAGAAATTAAATAAAAAAGACATGTTTTTAACTGAAAGTAAGGAGCAACATTCAAACTTAAAACGAACGTAAATTACTTCGTATATGAAAGGGGCTGCTCCCTCCTCAACTCCCCGCTCTTTACGCTAAAGTTTGACTCTTTCTCTCAACTCTACTTTTTAAAACAGTAAAAAACTTTAGCGTAAAGAGCGGGGCGTTGAGGACGGAGCAGCCCCTTTCATATACAAAGTAATTTCTGTTTGTTTAAGTTTTAATGTCGCTCCTTACTTTCAGTTAAAAAAACTTGTTTTTTTTATTTAGTTTATCCATACGGGTTCATTAAAAAATATTCTAAAGTTCGAGTGTTGCTTGAGTATTTGTATATCTGAATTTGTATTCGGATAAGACTATAATGACACATGATAACTACCCATACCTAGCACAGTTGGATTTATATAAACGGTTCTCGTATCTCCATACTTCTTGGCAACCTTCTGTCGACAATTTCTGGTAACAGTGCCTCAAAATAAAAATTTTGTAGATTGGGCAGCATTTTGTTAGATCAGAATTCTCGGTCACGACCAATCTTTTCATAATATAATTCTTCTTCCCCTAAAAATATTACAAAGTATACAAAATCAATGTCACAACATTCCAATTGCATTTGAATTTGGTAATAGTAGTCATCTGTTCTTTTCAGCTTTATATCACTATTAACTTTCTTTTCAAGACATGTATTTTTTTTAAGCGCTATCCACTCTTCCAATGTAAGCCCTTTTGCTGTCAAAGGGCACTTTACCCCCAAAAGAGCCTTCTCACCCGAAGGAAAAATTGCTATCCCGTCCGGACTGGCCCCTAGAAACCCATATTCCTTGTGAATGAGCAGAGTTCACTTGTGAAGCCCAGCAGAGTTCACAATGCAACCCGTTCTCTTTGCAAAAGCTGCAATAGCTACAGGCTCATACATCTGACCATGCTCCATTGCCTTTGTTTGGCGGTTTCTGGGATACAGCAGCTGCCGAACTAATGAACCCACAGTCTTCAACCGCCTTTTACAAACAGCACCAGCTACGGAAGCTGTAATTCTGTTTTTTCTGTATTCTATCCAGTTATTATCGATAGAGTTTCTCTGAAGCCTTGTGGGTTTTTCGATACTGAGGATTTCCGTTGCAGTACATTGGAGACGGGTCAAAAAATCTGGTTTTTCAATTTCGAGCGCACTGCAATCAAGATCCGGAGCGGTTGCGTTCGAGCCGTAGTTTTTGTCTGCTCCGTTTGGCTCCCTGATTTCTTTTGAAGGGAGTTTGGTGGAAGTATTAGTGAAAATGCGCTTTCTAGCGGACAGTTTTTTACGTCGAGCAGTAGTCATGGCCCACTGCTGTGCAAGTTTTTTCAACTGCCTACTTGGTGTAGATCCTACAGTTCTTCGAAATATTTCAAGGCGAGCTGAGTGACCTTTCGTAAATCGGATTCCTGCTGCTTTAACACGGGTGGTATATCGCGCACTTTGGCTAACCATGATGTTTTTGCCACCTATAAGCCTTGCAACTATGCTCATAAAATATTCTGCCAGGCTGCTCGTGTTATTTCCTATCAGTAGACGAGCCCTTCTGGTCAGCGTATCAAAGGCTGAATACACATGGCTGAGAAAGATGTTGCTAGGGGTGTCTGTAGGACAAAATCTATGGTCGCCACGGAAAAAATGCAGAGGAATTGCCTTCAGCGCACTGATGAGATCCTTTACGCTTTTCTTCTCTGTGGTGGTACATGCATTGTATTTCTGGCAAAATCACACATTTTCTTTATTATTGCGGCACTAAGAAATCTTCTGCATTCGGCATTTTTATGCTGCTTCTTATATAGTCTGTTTTTCAAGCATTTGCACGCATGATTAGCACACTCAATTTTTTCTACATTTCTGCCATATGGTACCCTTGCTATAATTTCAGAATGGGTACTCGAATCGCCGTCGGCAACAAATCGAGCATATCTTAGATTGTGCATGGATGTTGCTATTCGGAATGCGTCAACTAATATATCTGACTCCATACCTGTACTAGGCCCCTGCCAGTTCATAAAACATGTATGTTCAGGAACAGATCTATTTACTTGATGCCTGTATTTCACGCACGTACAGCAATATCTGTTCCTAATTCCTAGATTTAAGAGTTTCTTCTAATAGAAACCTATCACCACTCCACAGCCTGAGAGTGCGCGATACCTATTCCCGTAACTTTGTGTACACCAGCTTCCATAATCTATAACACATATCTCTACATCTCCATTTGGGTGAATTTTCTCACCTGCTTCCAATGCCATCCTTCGCTCGGTTTTCCCATTTTCGATAAGATAGTCATAGAGAACTTTTTCCAATTCTACGCAAATTTCTTTCTCAAATTTCGTAGACTTTTTGAGACGGGGTATTTATTCCAATGGTAGAGGAAAGTTCTTGAACCTGGGCGTGAGGCATTCCGCCATTTATTGCACCAACCACTACCTCTTTGTTGACACTTACTGTTCCTGTTTCTGTTTTGTATTTCTTTCTGATAGTATTCACACTATCAAAATCAGTCCTTTTCCGTTTTTTGACTACGGTTTTCTTTGAGTCTGTTTTTTTAAGCCTTCGAGGAGCAAGGGGCTTTTCTGTGTGAATTGTGGCTTCCTCATGACATGATTCGCATTTGAAGACGAGTCTTGTGCGCAATCCAGCTCTATATTCTCTAGAAAACATCATATTTGAAACCAAATTGATGTCTTGGCACCTGTAAATAAAATGCTAATTGGTTGTGAGGAAGTAAAATAATAAAGTAGCGGCTTTATTGTTTTGGTAGAAAGGAAAGTGCTATAGCTTCAAAAAGGATAGGTAGTATGTAGAGTAGTGAGCGATGTAGGGTAATTAAAATATGAAATAAAATATAAAATATAGCTAGAAATGGGTGAGAAGTGGAAATTATACGATCTAACCGAAAGTTTGTTGTATTTCATTGTCAGATTAAACCACCCAATTTTATATATGTATGTAACCAAGCCAAAAACTGTCCTGAAACTACCAATCAGGAAAGCCAAGTATTTCAAAACTTTACAAAATCCTTTGGGGCATGACAGGAAATGCCCTCTGAATCGACCCGTGTCGATTTACCAAATTCCAAGGAAAACTACTAACCGAATTCCAAGAAAAATCAAGTCTCACTTGACTCCCTAAAATCAAATTCAAAGTAAAAATCCGTGCCCCAAATTCAGTTGCATCTCAACCATCATTTACATTTTTATTCGAGTAATCCACACAGTTCTTATTAGTACGATTAAAAATACCAATATGCTTTTATGAGTTAGGAGGATCAAATTAGCTCGTTTGTTTCTCAAATCCTTTAAAGCCTTTGCAGACATTCTTTCAGAACCTTTATCCGTACTTTTTAATGATTAAATAAAAAACAAGTTTTTTAAATGAAAGTAAGGAGCAACATTAAAACTTAGAACGAACAGAAATTATCCCGTATATGAAAGAGGCTGTTTCCTCCTCAACGCCCCGCTCTTTACCCTAAAGTTTGACTCTTTCTCTCAACTCTACTTTTTAATACTGTAAAAACTTTAGCGTAAAGAGCGGGGCGTTGAGGAGGGAACAGCCCCTTTCATATACGAGGTAATTTCTGTTCAGTTTTAAGCTTTAATGTTACTCCTTCCTTTCATTTAAAAAAAATCGTTTTTTTTATTTAATTTCTGAACGTTTTTTAGTTAATCCATGTTTTGATTTCGGCTCTCCGCAGATGAATAATTAAAACGAAATTTGCATTTTTATTTTTTTCGCTAAACGGCTTTCTCATAGTTTTGATCGAACGATTTTGAGAAAAATGAGCGGGGAAGGAGGCCCAGCTGCTCTCCAATTTTTTGTTACTTAAAAAGGCAACTAGAGCTTTTAGTTTTTTACGATGGTTTTCATTAGTAAAGATATACGTAACTTACAAATTAGCTTACCTAACGAACTTCTATATTCGCAGGTATCTATTACGTATATAAGGGGGGTTCGCCCACTTGTCAATACCTCGCTCATTACACTAAAGCTTAAATTTTGTCCTAAATCCTTAAGAATGACCCCTGAGTCACAAAGGCCGTAGAATAAATAGTTGAAATTACTAAAAATACTTTAGCGTAAAGAGTGAGGGATTAGGAGGAAATTAACCCCTTATATGTGTAATATTTTTTGTTCGTTTTAAGTTTTACCGCTGGTCCTTACTTTCAGTTGAAAACACTTTTTCATATTTATTTTTTCATTGTTATTTTTTTAAATAATGCTAGAAAATCCTGTCCCCCCCCCTTCATGGAAATTTTCTTCCCCCATGAGAAATTCCTCCATGGAAAGTCTCCCCCACATAACCCCCTCTTCTCATCCCCTCCTCCCAACCAAAAGATCCCCCTGAAAATGTCTGTACACTTCTCAATAATCATTACTATGTGCAAACACTGGTCAAAGTTTTTAACTTGCAGCTGCTCCCACGGGGACTTTGGGGGAGTAAGTCGTCCTGAAAGACATAGTTATAAGGTTTTTCAACTATGCTGAATAAAATGGCTATATCAGGATTTTGATCGGACGACGTTTGGAAAAAATGAGCGTGGGAGGGGGCCTAGGTGCCCTCCAATTTTTTTGGTCACTTAGAAAGGGCGCTAGAACTTTCATTTCCATTCGAATGTCGACCACTGGGTCGATACAATCACCCTTGTAAAAAAAAAAATAAACACGCATCTGGGATTTGTGTTTTGGCAAAATATACAAAATTCTACATTCTTGTAGATAGGAGCTTGAAACTTGTACAATAAGGTTCTCTGATACGCTGAATCTGATGGTGTTATTTTCTTTAAGATTAAATGACTTTTAGGGGGGTTCCCCCATTTTATAAAATAAGGTAAATTTTCTCAGGCTTGTAACTTTTGATGGGTAAGACTAAACTTGATGATGAAACTCACATATTTAAAATCAGCATAAAAGTGCGATTCTTGAGATGTAACTCTTGATATCAAAATTCTGTTTTTTAGAGTTTTGGTTACTATTGAGCCGGGTCGCTCCTTACTACAGTTCGTTACCACGAACTGTTTGAAATTACCTCTACTGGTAAGTTCGCTTTATGTTGGAAATAAAATGAAAAAAAGAAGTTTTTTAACTGAAAGTAAGGAGCGACATTAACGAACAGAAATTACTCCGTATATCAAAGGGGCTTTTCCATCCTCAACACCTTGCTCTTTACGCTAAAGTTTGACTCTTTTTCTCAAGTTTACTTTTTAAAACAGTAAAAAACTTTAGCGTAAAGAGCGGGGCGTTGAGAAGGGAAAAACCCTTTTAATATACAGAGTAATTTCTGCTTGTTTTAAGTTTTAATGTCGCTCCTTACTTTCAGTTAAAAAACTTGTTTTTTTTTCATTTTATTTCTGAACGTTTTTGGATTAAGAATACATTTTTTTTCTGTTTTTTTTTCTGTTTCTCTGTTTGCCATTCTGGCATGTCCAATGAATTGTGGGACAGAATAGAGGCAGTTCAAAAAACATGTCTAAGAATCATTTTCAAACAGGGTAATGGGCCTTACATTTCCCTTCTTCGGAGAGCAAATCTAGTCACCCTTAAGGAAATGAGAGTACAAATTTCCTTATTATTTTGCCAACAATACCGTGCATAACCCTTGTACTACTTCTCTTTTCCCTAGTGAACATTTACCCACCCGGCACGTCAGGGGCGGATCTAGGATTTTTTTTTTTGGGGGGGGGGGTGTACATGAAAGGTTACTCCGATAAAATTGTGGACAAAGAAATACCAGCAATTTAAAGAGAACTGCAACAATTTCTAAGTCGTAGGTAGGTAGTGGACATGGACTTTAATTTAATATAAAATCTGATGAGTTCTATTGAAATTAAAGTCAATTAGAAATATTGATACAAAAAAAGTAAGTTTATAAGAACCACCTCGCCATAAAAATAATTAAAAGGTTGTTCACCCTCTACAAAAAAAATAATATATTTAATCTTTTCTGCATAATTTTTAGCATTTGCCCTTCTGTCGACTATAGCGAGTTAGTTAAACTTTGTATTGTCAAAAAAAAATTAGTACCATATTTTGGTATCATACATTCTTTGGAACTAATTGTTGATTAAACATTAAATAATAGTTCGTTTGATGGTGTAGCAGGAAAAATAGAACAAAGAAATAGAAATATGATGCTTTCTTAATGTTGCTATTAGCAGCGGATTAAGTCAGAATTTGAAATCTCCCCTTCTTACGAATGAAGATTTTTGCCTCCCAGTTGGCATTTGTGGTAATACGGACAGATTCCCTTGATAAACTTAAATTTAATTAAATACTTTTTGGGGACATGTGTCATTAATAAAAATCTAATAGAGACTGCAAAAAGTAACTGAAACCTTGTTTCAAACTTGTTTGCAAAAAGAAACAGCCTTAATAATTAAAAACTTACTAAAAACTCGACTATTAAAAACCAAATACAAAAAAAAATAATTTTCGTCCCAAAAAGAACCAGAGCAAGCGGTCCCAACCACAAATCTACTACTATGTCAGGGGGAGGGTGTCCCCCTGCATTCGCCACTGCCCCACGTTCTAATTCAACAAAAATCCCCCTTCTTGCCCCAATAAGAGTTTGCACTGAAAGATATAGAAGAACGCTCATCCTTCACATAGTTGAAATTTTAAATTACTATCCCTCCCCTCTTATCACTCCACTTTTAACTTGTAGTTTTAATGCTTATTTTGCAACTGCAAACTTTACAATTCTTGCAAGGCAAACTAAATTGTCATTTTGTTTAAATTTGTTTTCCCGGTTTTAATTTACGACTTTTTATGGTTTGACTTTTTTACTGATTGCAATTTTATGAGTTTAAACTGGTTTGATATTTGTTACTGATTGGCATTCACCATTTTTTTAATTTTTTTTATTGACACTAAAGTGTGAATTTGGCCCTTTTGGGCTTGTGATAGCCGTTTCGTAGAAATAAATCTTGTCTTGTCTAAACCGTAATTTCAAAATAATGTGATAGATAACCCGTGAAATATGACAAGAGAAGAGCCAGAACTTGAGTACGAAGATGAGATTGCTAAAGAAATAGCGAAACAACTGCCGATTATTCTATATAAGCTTTAAATTTTTGGTAAAACCAACAATAGTGAAATTAAACCAACCTAAGCAGATACCGTCGGAGCGTTCTGTTGTTTTGGGATGAAAATATCTTTAAAAGTTATCGAACATTCTTTCTCTATAGCAGAAAAGACAATTATCAAGAATTACTAAGGTACAAGTTGTATTAATTGTTACCCAGAATAATTCCCCATCCTAATAATTTTGATAGCAGTAAATCAATGACGTAAAATGAAAGACAAAGAAAAAACTTACATGTGGCGAATCACGAGCTTTTCATAATTCTCAAAAAGGTAAGGTAGATCCACAATCCAGCGTGAGCCTTTTAGAAGGTCTGACCCCAAATTCCTTCCAGAAGTGATAACTTTCAACGCCAAAGGGGAATTTGTTCTAATTTCTTCGGAACTTGATTCGTCGTGAACCGAAGCATCTGTTAAGCCTTCTAACAAATATTTTGGTAAACGCGGTCTGCCTCTAGCCCGATAATTCAATTTCCTGCACATTTGGCAAATTGAGCCCTCGCATATTTCTTTTTTTTTCCCCATGTTACTGTGGTCAATAACAAGAACTATATAAGAATTTTATTAGGGTTGTGACCATTTTTATCGGGGTTTACTTACTAAGGGATTGAATTGTTTCTTGGAAAGGCCTTGGACTTGAGACTGGTCATTGACTGCTTTTGTAGTTTCCTTTGGTAGTTCTACAGCAAGACTCGAGTCTTGCTATAACAAATTTAAATATTCTGGGAACATTTTGTTTCGTTCACATTAGTTATTAATTAGCTTTTGTTTTATATATCTTTAATTCTTATTTCAGTACGAAGATTATACAAAATTGTACTTATACTACAATACACAAATTTGTCCTAAATTTATTTTAATTATAAAATAATAACCAAAACGATAGATCATTCTTTTTAAAATAAAACCTTTGCTTCTTATTCGGCCCTTGTGCTGTGTTCAATTTGTCTCTAGGATTAGACGCAGCTTATCCTTAATTTACAATACAATTTTCTTATATATTCATTAACCGGCAGTTTGGTGTCTGTACCTTACTTCTTCTCTAGACTCTGTTTAAACAGGTTACAACTAATTAATGCTTGACTGAATCGCTCCTGAACAATCCAAGTGGTTAGCCCCTTGGTGTAATTTTTGCATTCTTAGATGCTCCGATTACAGCTCAATCTAACCTTTTGAGGGGAAATTTTGATTTCGGAACACAAATATGTAAAGTATTTGAAGGGACTGCAGCCAGGAGGTATATATTATAGAAAAAAGTTTCTTATTGATGAATAGAAAATTTTTTGCTCTATTTTTTATACCCCACAACAACAATGTCAAGCATAGCAATCTAGAATGCAAACCCGAAACAGGTTTTATAATTATTTTGGAATTATAAAAAAAATAATTGTCGGCTTTAAGATTTGATTAGACCAAAAATTCACCAGATTTTTTTACTTCTATTGACATAAAAACCGCCAAAATCACTAATTCAGGAACGTCAGGCAAACTCCAAATGTTTAACATGGGAGATATAGGAAGATTCTTTGCGAGTCCGTCCTGCCTTAAGAACTTTTTAAGTTTTTAAGAAAAAGGTTCTGATTCTAATTACACGGCCCTTGTGTTTCAAGAATCGTTATTAAAGAATTGAGACGAAAGGTCGCACTTTAATGCTGCTCGTTACTTTCAGCAGAAAAACTTGTTTTTTTTTTATCTGGTTTCTTTTAACTTTTGCTGCTGCATGGAAACACAGCTTGCTGATTGAAATTCTTAGTGACACCCTTGGATTCAATAAACACAGGCGACGCCTTTGTTATCCAACCCTCCATCGCTGTGACGGTGGGTTGCTGCGATATATCTTACATGCTTTTCTAACCTATCTTTCCTCTTTGAGCATGGATTTTTTTGTGCTCGGAGTACCATAATGGGGTCAGGTCTTCCAATTTTTTTCTAAAATACTTTTTCCTTTTTCAGCATGGATTCTGTAGTACTTGGTGGAACTCACCAAGAAGGAGACTGGAATATGAACATATATCCTGAGGATACCCAGTTTATATTAGAAGGTTGTCAAAGACTAGTTCCAGCACTTAAACATGTCCCGGTCCAGCGTGAATGGGTTGGACTTCGGCCAGGAAGACCCTCTGTACGGCTGGACAGAGAAGTAGTCAGAGTAAAAAACAGAAAAGTTACTGTAAGTTTTTCTTTCTGTTCCATTAAGAAATTCCATGTGATTGTGGTGTTGATCATTCCCTGGCGGCATAGCTGCTACCAATTAAAGTCTCTTTAAGAAAAATCTTGAATGTCCTCTTAAAAACATTTTAAGCATGATTCGGACAAGTTACATCTAGAATCCTATCCTTGACGAAAAAATGACGATTTATTCTTGCTAGTTTGCCACAAATCCAGAATTCTAGACTATTATTTTTATGACAAATTGCCAGATTGCTACAGATCAAAGATTGCCAAAGATCATCCTTGTCAACCAACCATCTAGGGCCAGACGAAAAGCAGGTCGTACCACAATGTCCTAGGAGGATGTCATAAGGGAAGATTTAAGGAAATTATAACTTCTTGGGAGAGTGTAAAGAGTGAGGCTTTGATAGATTGGGATGGAGGTTGAGCTCGCGAGGCTGTCTTGGCCTCAGGTGGCTTGATGCTACAGTGTGTATTTAATATTAGTTATTATAGTATTTTATATGGATCAGCACGCCTAAGAATTTTAGCCTACTTTCCCTTTTTCAGTTCAGTAGCCAGCGCTATAGCGTTGCCTATAGTAAAGGGCCATAAGGCTTCAATATATTGTGTTCTATTTAGTTTTTTTCCTAGAGGCCCTTCATAGTGGTGGTTGTATAAACTTCGGAGGGAGCTCATTTGATTGAAAATTGAAAGACCTAGTTCCGTTTTTAAGAGTAAAATCAGAGGGTAACAGCCCCCCCCCCTTACGCCCTTTTATCCTTAAATACACCCGATCAAAATTTTTAGATAGGTATTTTTTTCAAAATAATCCGAAGGTCAAATAACTATGCATCTGGGGTTTCACAAAAACCCATCACCACTGGGGTAAGGGCTGTAAGTTATGCAAGCTGTCCGATGTTAACATATAACGTTTTAATTGAAGGGGTTATAACATAAACTTTGGAGGGAGCTCATTCGATTGGAAACTGAAAGTTCTAGTACCTTTTTTAATAGGAAAAAGTGATCAGAGGGTATTCAGAACTCCCCCTCCTCCACGACCGTTTTTTCCAAATGCATCTGATCAAAATTTTGAGATAACCATTTAGTTCAAAATAGTCCAAAGGTCAGATAGCTGTGTCTCTGGGGCTGAAAATCCCCAATTATCCTCCGGGACAAAGGCTATAGGTTTGATCCCGGGTTTCCACAAAAGGCTTAGGTTATCAAGGTGAAACTTTAAGGAAATGTTGAGAGGGATGCCGAATACAGTCAAAACATACTATGTGCTTGCTAGTTGTGAAAAGGGAATATCAGCAACATCTAAGGAACGGGTGAGAGTATTAAGTTGAAACTTTCAAGGTATGTTGAGGAGATGTTGAAGAGAGTTTGGAGGGCAACCAGACCCCCATCCCTCCCTCCTTGCCATTTGTAGGTGCGCTTTCTGCTCATAACTGATCGGAATTTTTATATTATCATTTTGTTCAAACTAGTCAGGAATGCCGTGGGTGCCATCTCCCCACCTCCAGGGGGAGAGAGTGGTTATGTAAACTTCAGATGGGGCTCATTCAATTGTAGATTGAAAGCTCTAGTGCCCTTATTAAGGGTCAAAAGGGATCAAGATGCAACCAGTTCCCCCCCTTTCCACACTCTTTCCCCCAAATGTATTCAATAAAAATTTTGAGATAGCCACTTTGTTCAAAATGGTCCAAAGAAACATCCTGCATATTAGAGGTGTTATTATTTATTTATTGTTTGTTTTTCCCAGAGACACTTTGTATAGACAAAGTGGTTGTATAAACATTTGAGGGGGCGCATTCAATTGCAAATTGAAAGTTCTATTGCCCTTTTTTAAAAGTCAAAAGTGACTGGAGAGGAACCAGCCCCCCCCCCCGTACAGTAATTTCTCCCCAAATGCATCCAATAAAAATTTTGATATATTCGTGTTGCAAAGAGATTGGAGGGAAACCAGCCCCCTTTCCCTTTTTATGTGCCCCCTTTCCTCAACAACAGTCAAAATTTTATAACTATCGTTTCTTGCAGGATTTATCTTTTGGAAAAGGGGAAATATTTTTTTCATGGTGTATCTGAAAAGGATAAGGGTATTTAGTTGAAAATTTCTAGAATGTTTAGGGGTATGTTTGACTAAATCAAAAGACAGTATGTGCATCCAGTTTATCAAAAAGGAAGGATCTGCAATATTTTAAGAATTGCTTAGGGCATTGAGTTGAAACATTCAGAATATGTTGAGGGGAATTGGGGAAAGTGGCTGGAGGGCTGCTGGCCCCCTCTCATGCCCTTCTTAGTTTTCCTTCCTCCAAAAACATTCGATCAAAATTTTGAAATAGCTATCTTGTTCAAAATAGTTGAAAAGTCAAATAAGTGTGCCTCCGGGAATGACTTAACCCCCACAGTCCCTAGGGCAAGTGTTAAGTTGTATAACTTGCCCATTGTTTATATACATGGTTGGCTATTGGAAAATGAGGGCATGTTTGATCCTGAGTCTTCAAAAAGGCTATGGACATTAAGATGAAACTTTTAGAAAATGTTTCGGGGGGGGAGGAGATTTTGAAACAAAATCAGAACATACTATGTGCAGAAGGGTTGTCAAAAGGACACAATAGTAATATCTAAGGAACGGCTAAAGGAATTTAGTTGAAACTTTAAAGGCATGTTGAGAGGGATATTGAAAAAGGGACGGAAGACAACCAATCCTGCCCCCTCTTGCCCTTTTGTTTGCCCATCTCAACACTGATAGAAATCTTAAAGGGGTATTCTATTCAAAACTATCACACCGTCTAATAGCTATGCCTGTGCGAATGCCATGCCCCCACAAAAGGTTAAGGGTATTGAGTTGAAATTTCGGGAAATGCTGAAGGGTATGTCGAACTAAATCAAAAGAAACAATCTGCATCCAAGGTATCAAAAAGGCACGTCTCCAGTATCTTAAGAATAAGTAAGGGTATTAGCTCGAAACTTTCAGGGCCACTACTACCACTACTATTGTGGCTGCAAATGCGACTGGTTGCTACAGTGACCGTGACTACTTCCGACTGTGACAACTTGCAACTGTGACTGTGACTGCTTGCAACTGCTACTACATCTACTTGTGATTGTCCTTAGGAAATTTTAAACAAAATTAAAACAGTGTGTATACGCTGATTGTCAAAAGTATATATCACCAACCTCCCAGGAATAACTAAGGGCGTTAAGTTGAAACTTTAAGGGCATATCGGACCCGTCCTGACAAGGGCAAAGGTCCTCTTGTCCTTTTTAGACCCCCTTAATACTGGTCAAAATTATGAAACAACGAATTTCTTCAAATTAATCAATAGGTCTGACAAATATGCCTATTTGAATGTAATGCCCCCCACAATCCCTGGACTACTTTGTAAATTGTGCCCATTATTTGCATATAGGATTTTTTCAATGATAATTTGAATTAACAGTTATCTTAGGATATTGCTACTACTTCTGTGACTACAACTACGGCAATGACTACTTGGGACCGCTTTCAAGCGTGACTACTTATGACTGTGGTTGTGACTATCTGTATTGACTGTAACTACTTGTAACTGCGTGTACTAGCGAATGCCATTACTTGTGACTGTGACTAAGGCTACTTGTGATTGCAACTGTAACTGTAAATTCTCTGTGGGAGGGAATTTCCAACATTGGAATTTTTCATGGGAAATCTTGAAACGGTGGAGGGAAGACAAGGAGATTTCCTGACATGATTTGATGACGATCTGGAATGAAATAAAAAAGAAAAACAAGTTTTTTCGGCTGAAAGTAAGAAGTAATATCCGGGTTGCAGCGGTAGCTAGCAACCTAGTAAGAGACGATTACATCCCCTATTAAAAACTACAATAACCCATAACTCAAAAAAATTGAGGCAGATCAAAACAAGGAGTACACTATTAGAACTGTCTCGACCGAAACCCCTATATAGGAAACTTGCCGTCTCTTGGCTTGAGCAACAATTCAAAACATAAAACGAATTGCAATTTCATTGTATGTTCATTTCATTTGTAATTTATGTGAAAAAAAAAATGCTCAAAATTTAATTTTGTTGGTTTTTACTATCATTTTCAGGATATTTCAGGAAATTTGCCTCCAGAAACTTAGTTTTGTATATTTGAGTGTTTCTCTTTGAAATAGTTATTTGACTTTCAATCTCCCGTGATTTTCTGCCACTATGGGACTCTGGACCAAAAAGGTATGGAAGGACCCTATTAGCCTTTTTAACTCCATCTCATAAAAAAAAACATTATGCTTAAAAGTTTCGTTCGAAGGAGCACTATTCCAAGATTGTATGATCTCAGATTTGATTTGGGTTGCCCCGTAATCGTAGCTTTAGTGGTGTATATAGAGTAGGAGGCTATAGGCTCCGTCTGTCGCCCAGCCAGAACTACGTCTACGCTTATAATTTAAATTCAAAATGTTACAATATGCTCACATTTATTCTAAATTTTATCAACTAACCCCTGGGTCTAGATCCAACAAGTTCCAAATTCCAACTAAGTATATCTTATTCCCTTTCTAAGGCAATTCACTTGAAAACTTTTAATTTGTCTTTAGTCATTCGCATAATTTTGGGTAGACTCCCCGAGATATCTTTGGAAAAAACACAAATTGCTTTGGTGAAAATATCCATTAAGTTGTATGTTTAACGATCTATAACAAGGCTGCCTCTATTTGAAGATTTATTTATAAATCACTTTGTGTGAAATAGGCAATTGTTCATTACTTTGGGCCCTTCTCTAGGGGCTGCTAGGATCACGCCACCTACCCTTGACGAGGTAATTTTTGTGTATTTTGACCTTTCTGTTTAAGATGGCTGCCTAGAAATTTTGACGCGACACCTTTTTTGGCAGCAAGAAGCCTAGTGAGAAAAATCGCTTGGAAGGGGTCTACTTGCCCTCTGGTTGCTTCCGACTCTTGAAAAAGGGCACTATCAATCGCAATTTCCGTTTTATCGATTAGAAATCTACGGTGAGTGTGAATTGTTCAGAAGGTGATAAAAAAGACGTGGTAAATCTGTAAATTGCTTGCAGGTATTTTGAGATACATAGCCTCTATAAAGTTTATTTGCTAGTTTGAATATGTGCTTGCATTTGTGAGTATCGGGAAATTTTAATGATTTTGGTTCATCAGTGTCCACAACACTTACTTGGACACTTTGAATAAGAGAATTTGACACTACAGGTGAAAAAAAATTATGGCGTTAACAATGTGACCCTTGAAGTTGATGGCAAAGCTAAATAATCATTGCGACAAGACCATGGTATTTATTTGGTAGTATAACCTGGGTGTACTCAATTAAGAGCTGCTTCGACCCAGCAAAACCACCGCTGGGGTACGTTTAAACAACAATTAGCGCAGTTGAACTAAGCATATAAGTAAAAGTAGCAGGGTTAAGCAAAAAGACGACAGCGCTAGACCCTATGCTGGTAAAATAGTCAAAGGAACGTTTGATGTGTATAACTGGCATGTGCTACAAAAAACTGATGTTTTCTTCAGATACTATGATTCTGAATACTCTCTTTTTCGATTGATGAACCTTTGCCTGTCTAAATAGTGCTCTGTTCTTTTGAGAACACCCAAAAGTGATCTACCTCTCATTACACTAGCAATATTTAGCAAGCAGTAGCTAGTAATAGAATTTTTTTGTCTGACTAATTTATAGCCGTTTTTGTTACAACACTTCCTTACAGATGTTTTTTTAAGCGAAAATCTTTGAAAACCAATACAAACTCTCCGTCTCCGTATTATTTCATCAAGGAATGGTCAATCACAGTTTACGGTAATCTACTTAGTTTTATGTTTAAATGATGCCTACAATGGCAGCAGATTGCTACTGGTTCTCAAAATTAATGAAAAGGATTAGTCAGGGTAGTAGTGCTAAATATTTTAAGGTTTTTTTTTTGTGATTTCTGTAACTGTGCTTATTTTACCTAAGAAATACGGGAATAATTCGGCTGAAGTACTCTCACATTATATATTATGAATTGGGCGTCCGCCTCCTTATAAATATCAACTAAAAAAAAAAAAAAAATTTTTTAACTGAAAGTAAGGAGCGACATTAAAACTTAAAACGAACAGAAATTACTCCGTATATGAAAGGAGCTTTTCCTCCCCAACGCCCCACTCTTTACGCTAAAGTTTGACTCTTTCTCTTAACTCTACTTTTAGCGTAAAGAGCGGGGCATCGAGGAGGAAAACCCCTTTTTATACGGAGTAATTTCTGTTTGTTTTAAGTTTTAATATCGCTCCTTACTTTCAGTTCAAAAAACTTGAACTGAAAAACTTGGTTTTTTATTTTAATTTCTGAACGCTTTTGAATTAATGCATGTTTCGATCTTGGCTCTCTGCACATAAATAATTAAAACTGTATTTGCTTATTATATTTTTTGGGGCTAATAGTTTTCTCATAGTTTTAATTGGAAGATTTTGAGAAAAAAGGAGCGGGGAAGGAGGCCTAGTAGCCCTCCCAATATTTTGATTACTTAAAAAAAAAACTAGAACCTTTAATTTTTTACGAACGTTTTCATTAGAAAAAAATATACGTAACTTACGTAACGAACTTCTATATTCGTATATTACGTATATGAGGGGGTTCACCCCATCGTCAATACCTCGCTCTTTACACTAAAGCTTAAATTTTGTCCCAATTCCTTAAGAATGGCCCCTGAATCATCAAGGCCGTAGAATAAATAGTTGAAATTACTAAAAATACTTTAGCGTAAACAGCGAGGTATTATGAGGAGGTGAACCCCTCATATGCGTAATAATTTTGTTCGTTTTAAGTTTTAATTCCGCTCCTTACTTTCAGTTGAAAAAACTTCTCATATTTATTTTTTCATTCTGTGAAATTCTCTTCCCCTATGACAAATTCCTCCATGGAAAGATCCTCCCACGCAACCTCAGCCCCCTCAACTCCCCCCCCCCCAAACCAAAAAAAACTAAAAAAATCTCTGCACTCCCAATAATCATTACTATATGTAAACACTGTCAAAGTTTGTAGCTTGCAGCCCCTCCCACGGGGACTGTGGGGGAGTAAGTCGTCCCCAAAGACATAGTTATTAGGTTTTTCGAGTATGGTGAATAAAATGGCTATCTCAGAATTTTAGTCCGGTGACTTTGGGGGAAAATGAGCGTGGGAGGGGGCCTATATGTCCTCCAATTTTTTGGTCACCTAAAAAGGGCACTGGAACTTTTAATTCCCGTTAGAATGAGCCCTATTGCAACATTCTAGGACCACTGGGTCGATACGATCACCCCCGGGAAAAAAAAACAAAAAAACAACAAATAAACACGTTCCCGTGATCGGTCTTCTGGCAAAAATACGAATATCCACATTTTTGTAGATAGGAGCTTGAAATATACGCTGAAAGCGATGATGTGATTTTTGTTGAGATTCTACGACTTTTAGGGGGTGTTTCCCCCTATTTTTTAAAATAAGGCAAATTTTTTCAGGCTCGTAACTTTTAATGGGTAAAACTAAACTTGATGAAACTTATATATTTAAAATCAGCATTAAAATGGGAGTCTTTTGATTTAACTATTGGTATCAAAATTCCATTTTTTAGAGTTTCGGTTACTATTGAGCCGGGTCGCTCCTTACTACAGTTCGTTACCGCGAACTGTTTGATAATTTTGTTTAGTATGACGTTAGACTTTGATGGGTTTGGAATTGACTGAACCCTTTAATTTTTATTTTGCCAAATACTAAGGGGGTATATCAGATTGTAATGATTTTAAAGGAGAGTGAAATTAAGGTCTATAGGTTTTACAGAGAAGTGTTTTTTTCAATAATTTAAGTTCGGAAAATCAGTACAAAAATTAGGCAATGTGGCTTCACTTTGGTAGATGATGTGATCAAAAAGTGAATGTCCCTGTTTTGTAATTTCAGTTGAGCGTCATTTAGTGGACTTGGAGAGACCTTTGTTATAGTTTGTCGGTAATAAGAGAACTGGTTTTCCACTTGAGGATATTCTACTCGTCTTAAAGACACCTGACTTTAAGACACCTGACTATTCGCTCTGTGGAGTTG
Source organism: Artemia franciscana (assembly GCF_032884065.1). NCBI lineage: Eukaryota > Metazoa > Arthropoda > Branchiopoda > Anostraca > Artemiidae > Artemia > Artemia franciscana. The sequence continues at coordinate 23,521,858 of NC_088873.1, forward strand.
CGTGTATCCACTACTGCTATTTATGTTCTATTCTCGATGAAGTAGGAAAAATTGGTTCTCTAGTCTTACAGACTCCTCTTAAAAGCATGTAATGATTATGAGCTATGCACAGTCATGCGTTTTTTTTTTTTTTTTGTTTTTTTTTTAAATTTCAAAAAGGAAAGGAAATTTATCTGGAGCTAGTGTATATGGTATATGGCAAAAATTGCATGAGTGGGCAAATGTTGCTACAGTGTTATGAAAACTTTATTCAGGGACGTTCTGACACCACAATATTGAAAGACAAGCTTAAGTTTTGTTAAGTCTGTGTGAGGTGGGTTTTAGCTTTCTCTTCTGAAAACCACAAACAGTAGCGAGTTGGCGCTGCAGCGAATCTTCGGATATTCTCGATCGTGAAGTTGATGCTCTCTATTCATGTTTTGTGACAGAATGTGAGACAAGGACTAAGTGTGCAAACCCAAGCGTCAAAATATGATCCAGAAGAAAATGGAATGCGAATGCGCCAAAAAATGTGAAAATCGAACACTACTGGAAAATATGGCTACTTTTTCTGGGATGTGACGAACATTTTATAAACTGACTATCAACAGTACAAAAATGAATGTAGATAAATTAGGCCTATTGGTTTACGAAAACCAATTAATTAATTAATGTTATTAATCATTTTGTTTATTCGGTCTAAGAAATTATTTACGCCTATTGGTTTAATGTTAGAAAAAAAAATGATGTCTAATGAAAAGAGCCTGTCAAGTTATGAAGAAATGTCTTCTTTTTTAATGACAATGCCTGTCCTCATTCTGCCGCAAAAATTCAATAACAGTCATTATAAATTCATTAAAGTCGTAAGCAGTTATGTAGAAATGTAGTTTAGAACTCAAACGATCGAATAGATTCTTTGTGTTTCTTAAAATACGTTTTATTTCTAATGCATAGGTTTTCAGTATCCTTTCCATTCGATGAATTTGATGCGTCTCTGAGACTCCTGCCTAGAGCCTAGAGGCTCCTACGAGTGGATTAACTCCTTGTGGAGACACTTTTATGCACAGCCTCCTTTCAATAGAAATCTGGTTTGGTTTTCAACGGAAATAGTTCTTTAAAGACTTGGGTAGTTTGTATCTATTTACTTTTATGAAATTTACTACATTTACAGGTGATTCACAACTATGGGCACGGTGGTTCAGGTGTCACTCTTTTCTGGGGCTGTGCCAAAGAAGCCGCTGATTTAGTTGGTGAAGCTTTGAGCTCAAAACTTCTCAAGTCTAGGCTTTAAGGCATCTTTTGTACACGCAACACATCATTCCCGGTGCCTTCATATTTATTGGGGGAAGTGTAGTGTAACGGTTCAGTTTGTATTTTACTATATTTTTCTTTTCACTGCCCGTGGAAGCGTTCTTCTCGTCGTTTGTGTTTACTGGGTTTATTTTTATTATTGGCTCCTCAGATTTTATTTGTTGTCGATGCAGTTACTGAAATAAATTATTCTTTTTTCGGATTTACAAGAAAATTCCGTTTTGATGATCAATTGATTTTTCTTTATTTTGCTATGAGGAATTAGTTGGCTGTAGGAAACAGCCAACAAATGAAGTCGCTGTTTATGCATTATGTTGGCTGATTTTGGGTTTTGAGTTTCAAATCCAGACCCCATGTAGATTTAACTGATTGTTTAAAGTAGGTATTGTATATTAGTTTCAATGTATTACTGTGCAATATATTTTCATTTATGATTGTGGAATTTACCGCATTTCCAAACAATAACTGTTAGTTTTCCCTCAGTTTTTCTTTTTCTTATTTTTATTTATCATACTGCCACTGTATTATTCCCACATAATGATCATCTGTAAATGGTATTTGGAATAGTAGGATTAATCTTTGTACCGCTGCAATTCTTTCTTCAAGGACATGCGCTCCATGACCATCATTTTTATCACCATAAAATTCTATTTTATATTCCACCTTCCAAGAAATTACTAGGTCCCCCGCCACTCTGTTTGCCAACCCGTCCCACAAACTGCTCTTCTGTCTCCCCAATTATGTTATAAGCCTCCTCCGTGACGATGTTCATTATTAATTACGATGTTATGGACCCTAATTTAGGACCATGGACAGAAATAAAAAGTCAGCGGGCCACAAACTACCATACTCCTGATTCCTGGTGGACCTTTATTCCAGAAAAAATGACCTATAAAAGAGAGGTGTCTGTCTCCTTTGTTCGTTTTTTTTACTGTTTTCCAAAAGGTGTTTTTATTTGTAGTGTTCATTTGTCGGTATTTTGGTCGGCCAGTGTTGAACTAAATGTATCGTAAATTTAAGTATCACTTTTCAGGTTCTGGTGTTTTGAGTTGTCTTGGTTGAACTTCTTGTGTTAAGCCCCTTATGTTGAGCTGTTGGCGTGTTAAGTTGTCTGTGTTGAGTTAAACGTGATGATCTTCCTCTTTTAAGTTATGTGTGTTGTAACATATATATTGAGTTTCTTGACTTTAATTTTCTAAATTGAATTTCGTGTGTTGAACTGACTAGATTGAGATTTGTATATATTAACTTGTCTATATTGAATTTCCTGTGTTGAATATGTTGGTTGTTGGTTGTTGCCTTAAGTTTCTTAAGTACACCGAAATCTTCCCCACCAAGTCAGTTATCATTAGTGAGTTTGATAAGCCATGGATTACCCCTGCCATAAAGAAACTCATCCGTAAGAGATGCCGCCTATATTCTATCGGTGATGTAGTAAACGCAAAGAAACTACGAAATTACACCGTCACTGTAATACGGAAGGCCAAACTTCAATATGGCCGTTTATCAGTGTCACCTATGCGCGTCAGTAATCCAAAGAAATGGCATCAGTCTGTCCGAAAAATGTCGGGAAAATCCACTATCTCTAGTGTGAGAATATTGGATGATAGTGGCAAACTTCTCACTGCGACAGATGTGAACTCCTTCTTCACTGAAATCTGCACAACCCACCTTCCACCCACCGAGTCCCAAAAAGCCGACCTCTTGTACGGCTGCTCAGAAGAGGAAGTTATTGAAGTCACTGAAGAAGACGTCTTCAAAGAATTAATGAAAATTAAGCCCAACAGTGCATCCTATCCTTCGGAACTTCCTGTAAAACTTGTTCGTGAATACGCCCCCTTCATTGCCAAGCCATTATCCGTGTTGATTAACCTGTGTTTCATGCTTGGTACTTTCCCAGATATTTGGAAAAAGGCATATATCCGGGTTATTCCGAAGTCAAGCCCCCCTAAAGCATGTGATGAATTGCGTCCTATCTCGATAACCCCCTGCCTGGCTAAAGTTACGGAAGCATTTGTACTCCGTCGATTGCTCGACCAAATCAGTTCTTCTATCGATAAGTACCAGTATGGTGGACTCCAGGAGTGCAGTACTACAATTTATCTAGTGCGTATGTATGATTGTATACTTACATGGCTGGATAAAGGTAATCGGTTCCTGGATCTAGGTGCAATAGACTTCCAAAAAGCTTTTGATTTCATTAACCACCTGATTGCTGGCCAAAATTTGAAGATAGTGGGTGCGAAAAAACGCGTGTTATCCGTGATTATGGATTTCTTATCTAATACGAAACAGCGTGTTTATGCCCTGTTTGAGGGGGTTCTGACTCCGATTGGACGGGTATAACATGTAGAGCTCCGCAGGGCACAAAGTTGGCTGCCATTGTATTTATAGCCGTGATCAACTACCTACTAGTCGAATATGAGGATCATTACAAGTTTATAGACGATATCTCTTTTCTATTGAAATACTTAGTTGAAAACGGGATTGTTAAGAAAGAGTTCAGTGACGATTTCTTCGATGCGTTTATTGCCGAGTGCAATGTCTCTAAATTGATCATTAACACGAATAAGTCAAAGGTCTTACGCTTTAATCCGTTGAAGCGCACATTCAGCCAACCGTATGTTCCGTTTCCGATTGTCGACTCAATAAAGATTTTGGGAGTTACTTTTTCAAGTGATTGTTCTTTCGGCTTGCACGTTGAAAATGTTGTTAAAAACGCAAATGCATGTCTGCAGTCTTTGAGTACAATGCGTAGATTTGGCTGTGATGTCCAGTGCCTATTGCTAGCTTATCTTACATACGTCCGTCCAGTTCTGGAATATGCAAGCCCACTATGGGGGCCTGCAGCACTGCGTACTGTATACCTCATCCAAGAACTTGAGTCGGTGCAAAAGCGAGCCGTGTTCATTATTATTGGCGATCGACAACTATCTTATGGTGAAGCGCTTGTTAAACTCGACCTCCCCACGTTGGCCCAAAGATACGAGCAGATTATCCTGAGGTTTGGGAAGTTTCTTCTCTCTAAACCCCAGCATCGAGACATCTTACCACCTACTGCACCGCCCAACAACCGTACGCGTCACCAAAATAAACTGGTTCCAGTAGCTTCACGCACGAACCGCCACGCAAATTCGTTTGTATCTCTTTTTACGGATTTGCTAAACAAAGCCCAGTGATATTTTCTTCTTCTTCTTTTTTTTTTTTTTTTTGTGTTAATTTGTTATTTAGCATAGTGAAGCAACGCAAATTAGCTGTTAGCTACGATGTTGTTTAAATAAACCTATCTCTCTCTCTCTCTCTCTCTCTCTCTCTCTCTCTATCTCTATCTCTATCTCTCTCTCTCTCTCTCTCTCTCTCTCTCTCTCTCTCTCTCTCTCTCTCTCTCTCTCTCTCTCTCTCTCTCTTCTTGTCTGTGTTTCATGAGATGAGTTTTCTACCTTTATCTACCTTGCTATGTCTGTGTTATTGTGTTGTTTTGGTTGAGTTGGCAGCATGCAAGTTTCCTAAATCTAATTTTCTGATGCGTATAGTCGTGGTTTCAGATACATATATTTAATTGTGGACTGTGTGCCCTATATCAAGTATATTTAGTTGACTTATTTGATCTTGAGACACTAGGTCTTAAACATAGCCCTCCAGTTATACAGGTATCAATCCTCGCCTGATTTTAGTTTTAAAAAGGTGGAAAGTGTCCAGCTTTCTACAATAATGTATGTAAAAGGCTTTAGTTTTTAAATTGTTAGTTTGGGTTGATTTTGCTTCCTTGCCCCTGGAGTAGTATGTGCTGTCAGCTGTAGAGGCATATTTCCAAGACTTTTCGACCATTCTGATGAAAACAGCTGTTTTCCATGTTTAGTCCGAAGTCATAGGACCCTGGAGGCATAAAGAGGGTGGTTGATTGCCCCATCGTCTGTTTTCGATTAACACGGCAAATCACCACATTTTTGCGATCACTCGCTGCATGCGATGAGGCCAGAAGAACACAGAATAATACACTGGTGATATGTCTCTCTTTACTAATTCTACGCTGTTATTTTGACTATAATCAAATAAGCCAGGTAAGTGGAGGGGGGCAGCTTGGTAACAGCTCTTGTGACTGTTGAATCTACTGTAATTGCACTTGTTGAAGTCGTTGGTTTGATGTACACCATCGTTTGATCCTATCTCGGGGATATTCCCCCTTTTTTTATACAAATTACCAAAATTGACAAAAAATTAAATATTTAAGGCCAGGGAAAAAGTAAAACATTCGTTCAGTATTTAGTAAGTGTTCTCTCTCATCTCATTTTTATTGTTGAAAGTTTCTCACTTTACTTAGCGGTCATAATTGTGACTAGCAGAGTTCTTTAGATACGTATTTAAAGAAGCTAATAAGACCGAATAGTATTTTAAACCAGGTAAATACAAGATACATTAATGTTTAATTTACAAAATATTCGATTACCAAATCTACTACATTAAGAGTATTTCCAAGACCAAATTAATCAAAGGATATATAATCAGCTCTTCCTGTTGATCTAGCCCAATGACACTCATCTAGAAATACTATGTATACTAAGGGTCTATTTTATGGAAGAATTTCAGTCAAATTTAACACCCTCTACTAATTTCTTTTTGCGAGAAAAAACAAGAAAGGCTACCAAAAAATATATTCTGGAAATAAATAAAAAATACAACACAAATATATTACGTTATCCAACAATAGAACTCATGCAATCAAAACACGCCATAAATATAGCACACGTACTTATGTCGTTTCATTTAGAATTTTCGATTGTAACAAGCAAGTTTTAGTAAAACCATTTTACTTTCTTTTTTTCGTGCATGACGATGTTAACCAGTTAATTTCCAATAATTATTTCTTTGTTCATTCAGTAGCAGTTAACAATTCATTGGTTTTATTTACTGATGTTTTTTCTCTTTTGCTTTTCAAGATTGAAGTTAATTTTTATCGGAAATTTTGTCTGGTATTTGATGTTCTACGCTCTGTCAGTAAAACAGAGAGGTTAATTTTAGTGCTTACAGAAATAGGATTAAAAACCCCTTCGTTGCCACAGGCAAGCTGGGTTCATGCCGGGTAGGTCCATTACCGAGCAAAGCTATACAATCACCCGGCTGATAGAGAAGAATCTAGTTATAAAAGAAAGGCATACATTGCCTTCGTCGATTTTCGATCTGTTTTGACACTGTCGACAGACAGTCACTGTGGCTGATCCTTCAATCTGCTGGTGTACCTAAGAAAATTGTCAATCTGTTCAAAGAACTATAAAATAAGACCAAAAGTGCAGTCATTCTAAATGGCCAGCTCTCATCACTTTTTCAAATTAGAACCGGTGTTTGGCAAGGCTGCGCTGCTGCTCCCGAGTTCATCAATTGTGTCGTGGACCATGTTTTCAACAAAACACTATTGGCACATCCTTTTGGCATCGATTTTGGTGGAACAGCTCTGTTAATAGTTGACTTCGCTGACGATGTTGCATTGGTATGCAAAAATCTTGCCTGACATCAAAACTTCCCTGGAAATGCTAGTATTTGCTGCAGAAAAGTTTCGTTTAAATGTCAACTTGACCAAGACCAAAATATTACCTGTGGATGAAACACCAAGCAGCCCCCTGACAACTATAGAAGTATGTGGCAAAGATGTTGGGATAGTCAAGCAGTTCTCATACCTTGGTTCAGTTGTCTGCTCAAATGGAAATCTAGATGCAGAAATATCAGTAAGCGTGGCAAAGGCGAACGCCGTTTTTGGCTGCCTTCTGAGAATAATATTTCACAAACTTCAGATCAGCCGTCTCACGAAAGGTCGTACCTACTCTGCCTCGGTAGCAAGTGTTGTGTTGTACTCATCAAAGACTTGTCCTTTGACTCAGTCGCAGGTGATGAAGGTAGATGCTGTCCAGACAAAACATCTCCGTAAAATCGAACACATTAGGTGGCTCGATAGGGTACGGAACATGGATATTCTTCGATCCTTTCAATTACCATCACTGTCCGAGCAGCTTGAGTCCTGCTCGCTGCGTTGGTACGGTCGCCTGCCCACTGAAACACCCTCCCGACTTATATTCGACTTCGATCCAACTGCAAACGGCTGAAAACGCCGCAGAGATAGACTACGTTTGAGATGGGTGGATAACATGCGCGATCGAGTCACAGCGTGGGGCATTGACCCCAGCGAAGGTCCCAACCTCGTTCAAAAAGGCCACTCTGGAGACGACGAACGGCGCTGACATCTGGTTCCCTCTAAGCTGGCGACGCTGCCGAGCAAAAGCTTTAAGTCAAGTTCCGCCCCCCTATGCTGAAAGAAAAGGGAGCGGTTGAAGATGTTACTAAAACAGATATAAAGGAAACTAAACAGAAATTAGTGTTAAATTTTAATAGCTTGATGAATGAACCCCAGGGTACTTCCAGGGAATACGTTTCGGGAAGGACAAGAGGGGCAGATGCCCCCGCCCCCAGTAATTTAGAAAGAAAAAACTATTATGTATCCCATGCCACGTGACTATCTGGATATGGACCCCTCTAGCCCCCCCCAATAGAAATACTGCAGCTACGCCCCTGGGTACTTCTGGGATCCCAACATCTTATAAGCCGCCAAGCTACCAAAGGTACATTAAAAGGCTATTTTTTAGTTTGTTCTTTGCATCAGACGTTCATTTCTTTGCTAAGCGTTTTGACAAAGTTTTGCGAATAAAGTTATGGCAGAACGTTTCACAAAAACTGACCGTGACACCCATTAGTCAAACCGCTCAAAACATCAAAACCGCTTTCGTTACAATTTTTTGAGGGACCATAATTACCAGTTTATTTTCAAGACTTTTACCTATCTATTTTTTAGTATGACTTACTAAATCTAATCACTGAGTAAACCAATTAGTCTGAGAATATAAATAAACAAATTAACAATATCAAGGTACAAATTAAGCGCAGCAAATATGTATTCTTCTGGTGAAATGGAATATCGATGTTTTCCCCCCATCATAATTTGCAAATCAAAAACTAGATAAAATGAGAAAACTAGTGCACCCAATGAAGCGTAAAGAATTTGTAAAATTTTGGATTGAAATATAAGAGCAAATAATCCGAACATCAGTAAGCAAATGCCTAAGCACAGAAGTCCTCCAGCCATTGCAGTGAAATCGATTTTAGTTTGAAATGAGAATAATGTGAGTGCCAGTGTAATTATGGCAACAATTCCTATTGCCAGTAAGACGTCGTCCGCCTGAAAAAATAAGTATCTCATAATTATCGGATGAGGAGATTATCGGTGAGGAGCCCAACTTTTACAATAGTCGCAAACTTAGCACCTGGAATCCAGAAAATAAGCATTTTTCACTTCTTGTAATAAATTTCTGCTTTGTGATTTTAATATAAAACGTCCAGAAATGTAACAAAATTTATCAGTGGTAGTTTTGCAACATCTAAGCTGAGAACCTGCTATTTTTCGATTTGAACTTTTAAAGCACGCGACTACTCTTAACAAAGAATTTTTTCTATTTTGTGTTTCCAGAAATAATTAAATAAGGCTGGGTTTCAGGGTTGCCAGCAGAGGTTAGCGTTGGCATTTGGCTCGAAAATCATGAAAATTGGACGATTTCATTTGTTGTAATAAAAAAAAAATCAAACGTAATGGGACTTTATTACTTCAACTATTTAAATGACAATCTTAAAATCTTTTTAGTAAAGAGTAAATAACATGTGTCTGATATTTTTAATTTATTTTTTGAGTTTTGAGATGAAGGCAGTAACTTTGGAATAAAAACCAAACATTCTTTGGAAACTTGACGAAAACTAATTGCTGAATCTCGGTTTATGTGCTAACTTAGTTTATCTTTTCAGGGACCATTGTAGTATCTACCTACAACCTATCCAGAAATCAAACCTGATGAAAAGAAAAATCTCTGTTCATATTTACCATGCTTTACAAGTCTAATTTTCTTTCCTTTTATCACACACAAAAATAATCTAGGCTGTGTAAGCTACCTTCGGATTGTTTGGCACAATCAAAATGGAGAGATAAGTAGTACCCCTTCTGTGAGTTTAAACTCAGCCCTATCTCGGTGTACGATTGGAGTCGCTAACCCCTCGTATCCCCTCTTTGGATACTAGCAGAGCCCTGTCCCAATGTGCAATTGGAGAAATCGGGTCTGTCGAGCATCTGGTATTACTTAGTCGTTTCCGGTTGATAAGGAAATTTCAGGGAGCATTATTATCTGAGTTTCGTTTGCCAAGTATGTTGTTCAATAATTGAAGTGGGTTGGAAGTGACATGATGCCTAATAAACGAAGTTTTGATACGGATTCTAATATATAACCGGAGGAGATTTTTTTGTGCTGTAATAGTATCGAGCTGATTATTGATTATTGATAATTGATTATGACTAAAACCGGTCAGATATCAGTATTGTATAGTAATGGTCCTGAGCCCATCGGTTTTCCATTAGTTTTGGTTCCCACAATCCCATCCAGGACCGAATGCCGCCCACCAGGGCCCCGAGTCCCCCTCCAGGGCTTCAAATCCCCAATACTTCCTCCAATTCCAACCAGCTGATGTCCAACCAGAGCTCCTATGCCCCCTCAACCATTTTTTAACATATATTTTGAACTTGGATTTTCTTTTTGCGGCAGCCCCCATAGTACTCTTTGGTTGGACATCAGCAGTATATGGTTTATTGTATATTTTGATCAATATTAACTGTGCGCCAGAAGGATAAACACTTACACCATTAAACAAAATTGAAGATGAAATATTCGAAGAAATCCTGTACACATGATAAAGTTATCGTTGCGTTGAATGCTGACAAATACAAATATTTTAACTACGAAACAACTACTAGTGGTAACACTATTGGAAATGTATGCGTACGCTGTCATGATAGTGAGAGATTAAAATCCTTAGGAGTACCGAAAAGATTCAACTTTTATGAAGCTGGATATGCGAGAGCTACTTTTCCAGACATGTTAGTGCTAAAAGAGAATGCAAAGATAAAACTATTAGTTGATGACAAAGGCCAGATTCTTGCTGCTACTGGTGGTAACACGTTACCTGTTTGTAAATCATATCGCCATCTTTCTGGTATTAGCACTCAAATGAAAGCAAAGGGAAAAAGAAAGGCCTACTGCTGCACTAACATCATAATGCATATCTTGTCTATATGCCAAAACTCCAAAATATGTAAAAATAATTTGGTAATAGACAGTGAAACTGAAAGCGAAATAAAAAGAGCAATTTTAGACAATATCACGAAGGAATATAAAGACGAAATGATGAAAAACAAAGCACATGTGAACATGTCATATACCAATAGATACAGTCAATGAACCCAATAATAGCAATGATGCAACGTATAATGCGATCGTTGCTAAAACCATGTGAAAACTTGTGTATGACCCACCCCAAAATGGAGTATGTGTCATGTTAAGATAAAACATACTAAGCACTTTATGGAATGGATTCAAAGCACACATTTTTATTTTTGTGATGATAATCTGTATGTCCTTGTTTCAATAAAAATACTTTATGCATTACTTTGTTATTTTTCCATTATTTCTAGGGTATTTTCTATTTATATTGATAAATTCTTTCCCATATTCGATACTTCTATTTTGTACTAACCCTAGTCGATGTTGAATCTTATTAGTATACTCTGATTAAGCTCCCTCTCTTATGTTTTTCAGGGAAGCTTTGAATAATTCCGAGTTAGCTATATTCTCAAAGAAACTGCCAATACCACTAACGTATTGTCTTGTGTATAGCAATTGTTTTTTTATTATTCAACATTTATTATAGTAAAAAACCTATTAAACATTTTAACACAATTATTTATAAGAGAAAGAATGAATTAAAACTAATTTACTAACCATTAAACTTTGTTTCAATTTTATTAAGCTCGTTTCAAATCTAAAACATAACCAGTATTATCACTATTCATGTCGATAAGTCTACCCATTTTATCTATAATTGATATTTCAAAGAATTAATGCACTCTTTTCTATTTCTTAAGAGGTATTGTCTTTCTTTAGGGATTTCTATGATCAAGCAACCCGGTTCGATCTTAGGTGCAAATGTCCATATTATATAACATCTAACCCCATTGACGATTGAACTATCGACTAATGGACAATGGACTTGGATCTTATCCATATTTCTTGTAATATCCGGAACTTTTGTACCTTCATTGAATTTATCTGATAGTATAATATCAATTTCAGAACCTAAAATAATACTTAAATCACTATTAAATTTGAATTCATAATTACTTTTCAATAGTATAACGAATCTCATCGTTGCAGGATTAGATGAAACAGTTATTGGACAGTTTTTTTCTAAAAGCATTAAAGTAATGACTTAGAAAATAATTCAAATACTCGTCGCTATACGTACCATTGGGTATCACAAAACTTAGCTATGGTTCATCTTTATTTTTCTAAACTCAAATGTATTGTTTTTAAATTTATCACTAATATTTTGCCATGAATACTATAAAGCACATTGTGTAAAGCAATTTGGTCTAATCTAATCGGATTACTTGTATAGGATTGCTCAATTTCACTTTTGATACCTTCAGGAATAATCAAACCCATTTAATAGAATACTTTTTAAAGAAAAACAATTTCTTTTGACATGAACAAATTGTTTTTAAATACATTTTAAGATAAATTTGATATATTGTATTCTATTCATTTTCTTTAATATTTTATCTTTTAACAAGGAATCTAACATACTTACAGCCTAATTTCTAACCTTTTCTGATATGTTTCCAGCAGTTCTACTAGCTATTAGCCTGTATAATCGTTCAATCTTATTTAAAAACAATCTAGTTCCTACTTATGGTATTTCTATGTCCATTTTATGGATTTCAGCAAACTTTAACAATCTATACCTATAAAGTTTTACAAAATCAGCTAGTTTAACATTTTCAGGTATTCCCTGTCCTTTTTGTCCACCATATTTGTGATTCAATTCACCCGATTCCTTTATAGCATTTTGAAGGAACTCATGATGTTCTAGGTAATATAAGCAATTCAAAAGAAGTTGGTTCTCTAGGATAATACTTTTTTGCGGTCTTCGTTTAACTATTTCAGTAGTTTAGTAGGTTAGATTCAAATTAAGATCATATACTGTCGGTGATTCATCAGCAGTTTTTATTTTTGGTACTTCTAATGATTCAATGCTTTGAAGTTGTGATGGTGCTGGTAATGGTTTAATACCTTCAAGTTATGATGATGGTGTTGATTAAGCGTTTGGCTAAAACTTTCATTTTAGTTTTATTGATTTTATCCTGTTGTAAGTTTTTTCTTCTTATATATTTTTGCATTGCTGAGGACGGCCCTTGGACATAGGGCCGAAATATTGATTCTAATTTGTTTCCCACATTCTTGAGAAATTCCCTTTCGTTCTTCTTGTTTTTGGTATTTGTGATGGAAAGGCAGTGTGGTCTTCGTCGCTATTTGCGAATAATAAATACATGAAAACCTTTGATAAAACAAAACCCTCAAATTGGTTAATGTATTTAGATTCTAGCAACTTGCATGGCTGGGCAATGTCTCAAAATTTATCTGAAAAATATTTTAAATTTATTTGTATACCTGACCACTTAAAAGGAAACAACACCTCCGACAATTACCAACAGTTAAGATACTACGTTCAGTCAGAAATTAATAAGGATAATGTAAGGGCAATTTATGAAGTTTATTTAGTGTATCCAAGTGAATTACACAATTAACATAAAGATTTACCACTAGCTCCTGAACTTTTTCAATTTAAATTAATTACAAACTTATATAAAAAAATTTACTGTGCCTTCTAATAATTTAGACTTTTATTTAGAGCATGGCGTAATATTGAAAAAAGTATATAGAATACTACTATTTATTTAGTCACCCTATCTAAAAGAATATATCAATCATAACACTAAATTACGACAAAAGGGAAAAAATGATTTCGAGAAAGATTTCTTTAAATTAATGAATAATGCTTGTTTTGGGAAAACAAGGAAAATATTAGAAAAAGAGCTGTATTAAAATAATCACTAGTGATGAACAACGACAAAAAATAATTAAGAAACATAAGTTTATATCGTAAATAATTTTTAGCGCCAATTTCTTGGTAGCGAAAATATCCAAGTCGAAAATAAATTTAGATACACCTGTTTTTATCGGACTCGCTGCCTTAGAGTTATCTGATGTTAACTTAGAGCTGCCTTAAGTTACTGATGTATGAATTTCATTATGAATACATGAAACCAAAATATAATAAGAACATTGATTTATGCTACATGGATACGCATAGTTTTATTTATGATATTCCAACTGAGGATTTTTATGAAGATATTAAAGCTGACTTCAAAAAAAAATTCGATACTTCGGATTATAAAAATGAAAACCCTGCTAACTTCAGTGCAGTCAATAAAAAGTGATAGGTATGATGAAGGATCAATTATCTGGAACAATAATGTATGAGTTTGCAGGTATGAGATCAAAAGTATACGCTTATTTAAAAGAGGGTCATGATGAAACCAAAGCAAAGAAGAAATTGAAAGGTATCAAAAAGAATATCGTTAAAGATAAAATAACACTACAGTAAAATATAGATGTATTATTTGGAAAATTGGAAAGCTTACCAGAAACTCAGTATACTTTCAGAGCAAACAAACATAGAATGTTCTTAGGAAAACAAAATAAAAAGCTCTAGACCCTAAGGACACTAAAAGAAGAGTATTGAAAAATAAAGTAAACAGGGTGCTCTGGGGATTTAATTCTATAGTCAAGTTAGTTAGTTAAATAGTTAAATTAGTTAGATAGTTTTTTTCGTTTGTTAGTTAAGTTAGTTAAGTAGTTTTTTTATTAAGCTGGTAAGAAAGTCAAGTTAGTTAGAAAGTAAAATTAGTTAGTTAGTTAAGTAGCTAGGTAGTTATGTTAGTTAGGTAGTTAAGTTAGTAAGGAGGTTGAATTAGTTAGATAGTTAAGTTAGTTAAACAGTTAGGTAATTAAGTTAGTAAGGAAATTGAGTTAGTTAGACCGTTAAGTTAGTTGGTTAAGTTGTTAGGTACTTATGTTAGTTAGGTAGTTAAGTTAGTAAGGAAGTTAAATTAATTAGATAGTTCAGTTAGTTAGTTAGTGAATTTAATTAGGTAGTTTGGTAGTTAAGTAGTTAGGCTAGTTAGGTAGTTAAGTTAATAAGGAAGTTAAGTTAGTTAGGTAGTCAATTAAGTTAATTAGGTAGTTAGGTTAGCTAGGTAGTTAAGTTAGTTAGTTAGGCTAGGTAAGTAGTTAAGTACTTTTTCTATTAAAATTTTATACTAAGGAAATGAATCAAATAGTAGTGCCTATAAAAGTATATGATTTTAAACCTTCGAATAGTCAATTGCATAATAAACATCTGCTAACACATCAATGGCCTTTTAGACTATTAATTTGCAGAAATTCTGGTGGTGGTAAAACCAGTTTATTTTTAATTTAATATATGATTTGTTATGTTTCGATAAAGTTTATATATATGCTAAATATTTTGAAGAAGACAAATATGCTAAATAAAACAAAGAAGACATCGAAAATTTATTATTGAGAGGTAGAAAATGAAATGCATCAATAGTATATATTTTTCAAAGCCATTTTGATACTCCTAAAATCATACGATTAAATTGTAATTACTTTTCATTTTTCAAATGTTCTAATCCAAGCGAAACTGATAGCATCAGACAAAATCATGCATCTGACTTTAAAAAAGGTAAGTTTCTTAACTATTTTAATCATGTCATGGATGTTTACTTGTTAATTTGAAATAAACAAAGAATCTTTAAAATATAGAAAGAACTTTGACATACGATTACAAAATGATCAAACTAGTTAATAAATTAATTTATATAATAAATGAATAAATTTGGAAGTTTAGGAAATAAAACCAGTAAAGATAACACTTTAAGTAGATTACTCGACGATAATGGTAATCTTGATTTACAGGTTAAGCGCTTAATTAATTTAGATGATGCTATTACTATACAAAATGTGAAAATTATTGTAAACGATTTCAAGGATGAAGTTGTTAACCAAGCAATTCTTACAAATTAGTATTTAAGTGATGATATTAATATATTAACTAAGATTTATCACTCATTTGATAATATGTTGACTAGAGTCGATGGTGAAAGATTATTCGTAAAAAATACTAAGAAATTACAAAAGAAGATGTAAATGTGGAAAATAGAAGAATTGAAAATGTTGCAAACCCTGAAAATGGTACAGATGCAGTTAATCTTTCAACGTTAAACGATTTCAAACAAGAAATTACTAAAGATCAAATCCTAAACAATCTGAAATTAAGCGAAGATATTAGCAAGTATACTAAAATTTATCAATCACCTGACAATATATTGACTAGAGTTGATGGCAAAGAACTATTAGTACAAAATACCTTAAAAGTAACAGAAGAAGATATTAATACTGAAAATGGAAGAATTAGAAATGTTGCGAACCCCGAAAATGGGGCAGATGCAGTTAATCTTTCAACATTATTTATATACTCAAAGGGTTTAATGCATTTATTTGAACGTAGACAATTTTGAAAATCATACTTGAAAAAATGTATTTGAAAAAGATCCCGATGAGACATTTAAAAAGAGAATCAAAGGAAGGTTGAAGTAAAATAAATAATATTAGATTTTATATATTATATTTTATATTAGATTTTAATAAAATAATTTACTAATAAATGGCAAGTTTTATTCAGTATACAATGTTTCGGTCCCCTTTTGAAAAAAAGAAAAAATAAAGAATGCTCCAGTGCTAAAAGAAAATATCAAAATCGTGCAAATTACACCAGAAAATTGACAGAGATCCTGTTAAATTTCTTTTTAAACCAAAGGCAAGTGAATAAAATAGAAAAATTTATAGATTTTTCTATTACTTTACAATATTACGATGCTATAATTACTATACTATTACGATGCTATTACTATACAAAATGTGAAAATTATTGTAAACGATTTCAAGGATGAAGTTGTTAACCAAGCAATTCTTACAAATTAGTATTTAAGTGATGATATTAATATATTAACTAAGATGTATCACTCATTTGATAATATGTTGACTAGAGTCGATGGTGAAAGATTATTCGTAAAAAATACTAAGAAATTACAAAAGAAGATGTAAATGTGGAAAATAGAAGAATTGAAAATGTTGCAAACCCAGAAAATGGTACAGATGCAGTTAATCTTTCAACGTTAAACGATTTCAAAAAAGAAATTATTAAAGATCAAATCCTAAACAATCTGAAATTAAGCGAAGATATTAGCAAGTATACTTAAATTTATCAATCACCTGACAATATGTTGACTAGAGTTGATGGCAAAGAACTATTAGTACAAAATACCTTAAAAGTAACAGAAGAAGATATTAATACTGAAAATGGAAGAATTAGAAATGTTGCGAACCCCCGAAAATGGGGCAGATGCAGTTAATCTTTCAACATTATTTATATACTCAAAGGGTTTTATGCATTTATTTGAACGTAGACAATTTTGAAAATCATACTTGAAAAAATGTATTTGAAAAAGATCCCGATGAGACATTTAAAAAGAGAATCAAAGGAAGGTTGAAGTAAAATAAATAATATTAGATTTTATATATTATATTTTATATTAGATTTTAATAAAATAATTTACTAATAAA